>NW_003298875.1:789524-845642 GCF_000151645.1 Tuber melanosporum | reverse complement strand
GGGATATCGCATGAACACCAGCAGCAGTCAGTGAACCTGTAGCTTCCCCCCTAACAGCACATCTCCACTTCCAGCTGTTTGGCCAGTCGCAGTAATGATAGCAGAAGGCGGTAGAAATGAATTCGCAGCCATCTCAAAGGGAAAGTGAGGTTTTGGAGAATCGTATGAGGGATATTTGACTATAGTGTTTCCCCCGAACACATAATGGGAGGGTGATACTGTGATTAGCCCATTGCCGCCCTCTGGGTCCCAAACCTGGGACCCTGCGTGTAGGTGTCTTAACTTTCATGATGTCCTTCCGGCTTGCTTAAAACCAGCAGCATCATTTCCCATCTGGGAAGGAGATATTCATAAGTAGTAATTTAACGCTGCCCCCCTCCCCCCCCATCGCAAAGACCCCAAAGGTTTTTCCAGGAATCTCAACAAACTACACTCTCAGCAGATCAAGATTCTCGTCACAAAGTGAGTCAAGTGGTTGGTCCATTACTGGCATTTGCCTTCTCTGCATCCTTACCATGACGGTGAGTGATCAGGCAATGCGGGGAGTAATTGGAGATTCAATTATTGAAGTTTACAATCAATATGACTTTGTAGGGATATAGGAGGATGTCAAAGAGACTCTTGGGGAGGAAGAAGTCTTCTTCACCATTGACAATACTAAGACTCACTTCCCTTTTAGGAAATGGTTCAGAGGGAAGGGAATTACTCTTATGGAAATTCCTGCCTACTTTCCAGATCTCAATTCAATTGAACATGTTTGGGCTCTGGCGAAAGATAAGCTCCAGAAGCATTATCCTGACCTATACCTCATGAAGGGCTCTGACAATGAGGTCAAAAAAGCTATAGAGGAGGCTATTACTTCTTGTCAGAAGCTTCATGACCCAAAGATTTCTGATCCTCTAACAGGTCCAATGGTAGACAGGACTGAAGCAATTATTAAGGCAGATGGATGGTACACTAAACATTGATTTCTACCATCTATGTATCATATCATAGTCGGTTAATTTTGTTAACGAACACTTTTGATACCTTCGGCAGTGAGTAACGCGTTCACAATAAATCACTCGCGGGACAGCGGGAATATTATGAAAGATTCCCAAGGAACGAATAATTCCGATACCGACCTCACACTCCTGTCGTAAGTTGAAAAGCGTACGAGTCCAGGGGTTTAGTCCGTGACGCCTTCACCAGCTCTTTCTTTTGCCGCGAGTGGTGGATGTATCGTTGGTGATGTCCACCCCCCCCCCTCCTCCTCCTCTTCCGGTACTGGAATTGGACCGGTAGACCAGATCGCGCGTACCCTCCGAGAAACATTCCTGGGAAGGGAAGAGAATATCTGATCGGTATGCTACCTACCTCACCCTACAATCCCACCTTGGGAAGAAAAGAAAAAATGGTGGTGGGAGGGATAATTCATCTAGCGAGCAACTTGACTGTTTTTTTCTTCTTCTTTTCCACCCGTTCCATTCGGAAGGTTGTTTCTTCCAACCCACCGTTGGCTAGAGAGTGGATGTCACTGGAAGACCATCACTCTAACTCATGGCTGAAATACATCCGGCACCGAAGCGGGTGGATATCTTGGTCTATCTACTAATGGTTGAGAACTGCCTGGATTGGTTAATTTCTGGATGTGTGCCCCTGCGCTATTGAGTATGATACTTAGACTATTGGTGGGTGGAGTACCCTATTGGCTGTTTTTTTCTTTCTTTCTATACAACTTGGCCCTTAATAGCGTATGAATCGTGCCCGATCACCAATAGCTCTTCTTTTCTTTTCTCCCCTCTCTCCTTCCCTCTTCCTTTCTGGGATGAAGTATTGTGCTATATTTTGCCGGTAGTATTCCTCATAGCACAACTTTCATCTAAACGCAGTAAGAGAACGCGGGGAGGGAAACACCGCGGCAGCACGTCAAGACATACTTAGTGATTGGAGATCGAGTGATGACACCGCCACTAACAACGAATCCCCCGCGGAACTCTCACCAAGGAAATCACAGTAATTTACAGAGAACACAAGCTACTACCACCCTTCCCTACGCATCCCCCCCCCTTCACAACCACACGAAACCGCACCCACCCGCAAGACAGCCCTGCGACTTCCCCAGGGAATACCCACCCTTCTGTTTGCCCGGGGATTCCTCAACGATCGAATAACGAGCTGATTTTCTGTGGCGGGGGGTGGCATTCTCAGCATGAATGTATGAGTGACGATAGTCTAATATATCACGGGTGTTCGATACCTACCTATCGCGTTGACATAGCCGCTGAGAATGACGCCTTTAGCGGGACCCTCCCTTCTCCCAACTTGCTCTATTCAATTATCATGGTCACCACAAACCGCCCTCCCACAGAAAACCACCGAACCGCCCCACGGCACTATAAATCCCCGTCCTAGGTCCATAACATGCACCAAGCGGGAAAATTATCCACACGCATCCAGCCTCACATGCCAAGTACACACCGGGAACACCACCGGCGACTATCACACCGAGTGCCGGTAGCAGTGTGCATACAGGGTTGTGGGTATCAAGAAAAAAAGAATGCGCAAGGGCGTACAAAGTGGGGAGGTATTGCGGAATATGGCAGCCCACTGCATCCCACCAGAGCCCTCAATGGTATCATACTGTCCAACACGGTGTCATATCCATGGGTACCTTCAGGCCAGCCCGAACACTCCATCACCACGGATCACCCGCTCCCTACCAACCGTATGGTTAAGTCCTACCCCACCCTTCCAAATCTCCGGGGTGAAAGAGCGGGGGGAAACGACCCACCTCAACGCATGGAAAACCCGCAGAAACCGCCACCGAGCGGGTTATGAAGTGTTCCCAAACCCTCCCTGACCACCACGCGCTTCAACCACGCGCGCGCGCATCCTCACGACTTCTCACCGTACTGTACTATAATGGCATGCGGCGAGAATATATTACAAGTGTGCAACAATGCCAGATACAACGGAACGTTTTTTCTTCCCTATCCCCCCTCCCCTTCCTCCCATTACCCTTCCCTCCCACAAACCCAGCGGCCGGCCATCCATACATCCAGCATCACACTCCTCTGCAGCATCTATGAATTATCCCATACCGACGCACACTCGGTGGATTAAGAAAAGGAGAAAAGGACGAGAAAAGGTCCCAAAATGCACAAAATAAAAAGGGCCTCCAAAGTAGAAGTGCCCCCGAATGAAAAAAAGGAAGAAAAAAAATCCCCCACTATTCCCATATTTACCATGTCTACACGACAAAAACGCACCTGAGGGAAAGCAAGAGCAAAAGAAATATGGTGTAAAAAAGTGAAAAACAGTAATTGAGAAATGGTATTGGAAAAAAAAGCCAAATAACAAGAGAAAAATTTATAATCCAAGTGAGGAAAAAAGCCTTGAAAATTATGTATTGGAGTTATAGAAGTCAAAGTAAGAAATGGGGGGGGAGTGAGGGGAAGCGAAGAGGTAAATCATCAAGCAGGGGCGTACGGATCACGCTCCTTGAACACCAAAAAACAATCGTCCTGAAAATAAGGTTAGTCTCACGTCATCCTTGCAGCGGCACGGGAAGGCTTACTTCAGGGAAAATTGTCGCGAAAACTTTAATGTCCTCAGATTTTGGTGTGGCATGATGTTCCCAGTCCATCATTAGCGATGCCTTGCCAATCATAGCCATGAAATTCATAATAGCATACTACCAAATGTTAGTATAACTGAATTCGGTCCAAAAAATTAGGCATTGGAAAATTTACATTCTGACCAAGGCAAACATGAGGACCAGCTCCGAAGACGAGCCAATTCTTCTTGGCTGCCTCCGCCTCACCGCCCTCCAACCAACGCTCGGGAACAAAGCTCTCGGGGTCATTGTAAGCCTCGGGATCGTGAAGCGCAGGGTAAAGAGTAGGGACGACCATAGCACCTTTGGGAACCTTGTACTCGGGGGTGATCTGGAAGCTCTTCTTGACCTCATAGGGAACCATGATGACCGGAGGACGATATCTGAGTTGCTCCTTGACGACAGCGCGAGTATAGACCATCTTGTCGATCATATCCAAACCAAGCCTCTTGTGTGGGTCACCATCCCTAACGCGCAGCTGCTCCTCCCTAATCCTCCTCATAACATCGGGTCTATCGGCCATAATTTGGAATTGCCATGTGGAAGCACTGGAAGAAGCATCCTGGGACGCGAAAAGGAAGGTGAATATCGTCATGGAAATTTCCATATCACTGAACTCACGGATCTGAGGAAGTCCCTTAGCGGCAGCGACCTTGGCCGCATCGGATTCCTTGGCCTCCATCATCGACTTGATCCACGAGTCCATAGTGCATCCAGGCTCCTTTCCCTCCTTCATGGCGATTCTAGACTTTGCAGCACAAGCAGCAAATTCATTAAGAACGAAGTCGGCGCATTTCTTCCCGTACCAGGTCTTTGTCCAGGGGAGAATGATAGGGAAGTTGACCAGTTCGAGGGCGGCAGTGATCTTGTAGTAATTCTCAGAGATCTCTTTAACAGCCTCGTCGCTAATATAATGGCCAACAAAGGTTCTCAGGGAAACGGCGCAGTTGATGTCACGGAATTCGGACATGAAGGGGATAGGTTTTCCCTCCTTGGAAAGCTCCAACCACTTCTTGAAGTAAACGTCGTAAATCTCCTCCTGTCCAGGGAGATACATGCCCATAGCCTGACGACTGAACAATCCATTGAGACCCTTACGATACTCAACGTGCGCTCTGCCGTCCAAGAAAACCCAATTCTCAGGACGAAGGATTTTCTTGGCAACATCTACGACGCAGGGGCTAACATACCCTGGGGAATTAAATACCTTGCGAGCTAAATCTCTAGTTGAAGCGATGACAACAAATCTACGCAACAATTAGCGATTGACACATAAACAAGGGCAATACCGTCCAAATTATCACGAAGGCAATGAAAAATAAGGGCGGGTAAAGGAATAAAACATACTTATGAAAGACTGAAACGCAACTGAGAGGTCCGCTATTCCACTTTGCAAGATACTCCGAAAACTTTGGATTGACAGACTCCAGAAAAGGCCCCATGAAAGGGATCTTCAGAGAAGGGCCAACAATAGACCCCTTATTCCAGATATAGCGACCTATGCAGATAATGACAAAACGCGAGTCAGAAACTTGATACAACCCCTACCGGGTCGCGGCGGAATTGAAGAAAGGGGGAGAGGGAAGGGCAAACATTGATCATAGGTTATCGATAAGATGACGATCGAGAAGAAAATCTGCCATCCGCTGAGTCCTTCGAGTGTCTTCCCAATAGTCTCGAAGCCCTCAACCAGAGTCTGGAAGGGTTGCTCCGCAGAGCTAACAGCCGATGGCGGAACAAAGGTCGACAAATTGGCAATCTCGTCCATTGTTGAAGGGGTGAGTTGAAGGGGTGTGTGGGAGACTATGGGTCGGTTGGGGGGGGGGGGTGTGGTGGTGAGAGTGGGTCGAAAGAAGGGGGGAAGGAGAGGAAGGGAAAGTAAGTGGTCTCGGCCGAGCCCTGGGTTGCAATGGACTCTGTCACACGAGACTTTCACTATCCTTCTCTCCGCCAGTCCTGTTTCCCCGTAACCTCTTGGAAATAGAAAACGAAGGTTGCTCGTTAACGGAGTTGAGTGACGGCCTGGTTTTTCTTTTTCCTTTTCCCTTTCCTTTTTCCCCTTTCATCCAACCCCTTGCACTCGTATGATACCCTCTCTCCGGGCAACGTAAGAGGAATAACGTCTTTCCAGGTGCAGAGTTGCCAAGAACTGAATGGCGGTTCCCAGTGAGTTTGTCACCACAAAAAAAAGGGAGAAAAACGGAAGGAAGGTATTTATGGGGAAGAGACGGGTCCGAATAAACTATAGCGAGAAGGGAGGATCACAGCACCAGCACGATGATACTGGATCCCAGACGATGAGAGGGAGCAGAGGACGACCAAGAAGAAGAAGGAGAAGGAGAAGAAGGGTGTGTGTGAAGGCAGAAGGTTAGATACAATGGATAGGGGAGTACTTGTACTTGTACTTGTAGGATTGGATCTGGGGGGGAGGGGGGAAGTGTCCCGCCAACTAACCCAAACCCAGCTGTGATAGAAATGAAATAGTCAACAGATGTTATGATACCGGCACTCCCCCCCAGCACTCAATTCCTGCAAAATTGGTAGGAGTTTTGGAAGGCAAAGAAATTCTCTACACATCTTCCTTCCACTCTCTCCCACTCTCTCCCACTCTCCCTCGCTCTCGAGATTGCGCACACTTCACTCTACTCGTCCTTGTACTGTACTACCCTATGTAACCCCTGTCGCTTTGCAGTTTCCGGGGCAATTTCATCATTGTTTACGCCCAATCGGGAAATCAGCCGATCACCTTCCAGGGGTAACGAGAGTGAGGAAAAGAAAAGAAAAAAAACAGGTGAGCCAAAGAGGATATCACTTATGATATTTCTGGATCTGCCATTCGCCAAAATCGTAAGTTAAACATCCTCCCCTCCCTCCAATTACGATATGATAAGACTTTCCCTCTCTCATTCTTTCCCGCTTTTGACAGAATGAGCATAACCGGTATTTCATTGTAACCCAGCATAAAAAAAAAGTGTCCCGATTTTCGACCACTTGTTTGATGACCTGAGCCACAAGTACTGTACAAGTACCACAGGCAACGTGACGCTTGCGCCGCACAGAAAAAAAAAAAAACCATCCACCAGAGCGGCAGCTTGACTTCCCATTCACAGGAGTGAAGTACAGTACTGTACTGTACTCGTACTGTACCGGTAGAAGTATGGTGCAAGGCGTCTAGGGCGTGTACTGTACCAATGTGGGCGCATCCATGAAACGCCTAGATTTATAAGCGTAAAGGGTTCTGAGTATGATACGGTACTGTACAGTACGAGTACAGCGCGCACAGCGCATGAGCTTTAGAGACCCAATGATCAACGCCATTCTATATTCAAGTTACTTGTTAGTATGATAGAAGGTACTTGTACAAGTCCCATTAACAGGTGCACAATCTGTTCAGGCAATTAACTAATTTAATAGGGTTAAAAATAATCAAGGCACTGTTTGATTGGTTATTTTTAATGCCATAAAAAGTTTTTTTTTTTTTTTTTATGGCATAATAATTTTCTCTATGAAAAAATTTTGAGGTGGAGGGGGAGTTTGGCGATGCCCAAGAATGTGCTTGTTATATTTTCAGGAACAACCATATCATATTCTCCCTGCAACATATACTATACTTAGGATTGTTACAGTATTTGCAGCTTTTATGATGGCAAAAGATAAAGGATCAGCAACAGAAAGGGGGCCTAAATAAATAAATAAATAAATAAATAAAAACTAGATATATGCCATATTTGAAAACCTTTTCACCTTCAAGACTCGCATGCCATATTCAGAACCCTCTTTTACTTACCCTTTATAAATTCAGGCATTTCATGGGTGTGCCCACATTGGTACGGTACAATCACCAAATCGAAATTGTACTCGTCTTCACTCACCCATCATCACATCTCACACCATGATGACTCTCCGAATATTCCACTTTCCTTCTATAAGCTCGAGTAGACTACCGGTTCGAGTGCGTAAGTGGGCAAGCAAGGCACACATTCACATCCGCCGTTCCCTTCGGAAAGCCTCCGGGGTCGGGCCGAGTTACTAGCGGTAGTAATCATACGGGTGGCGCGGCTCGACCTTTCCCCTCGCCCCCTAAAAATAATGTAGTCTATCCGGGACGAAGAGTTACCCGTTTCCTTGATGACTTTTCCCTATCTACAACTACTAGTATACCAAAAGGGATGTCCCGCTAATGCAGTATTACAAATTTACAATGAGAGTGGCCTGAATTGAAGGAATTGATAATCGTTATTCACCTATGATATCCAAGCAAAACCTTCTCCCTTGGGTAAAGGAAGGGGGGGGGTCCTGGGGTTGATAAGTCTTGTTTTTTGAAATTTTCGACGGGAAAAAAAAACGGTGACTGTACGAGTAGGGCCAAGCATCTCTGATCGATTTCCTCTCTTTTTTTTTTTCTTTTTTCTTTTCTCCCTCCGTTTGGGCGGAGACTTTGAAAAAAAAAAAACCGTCGGGTACAGTTACCGGCATGGTACCGGTAACTTATGCACAAAGTGCCGTTGGCCTGTTAACGACTTGGCATAAGGTACTGTACTCGTACAAGTAGGAATGTGTATCATACCTGTATTCTTCCCTTGAATTGATGCGACAGGCAAAAGCCCAATCCAAGCCTAAATTTCCAGGTATTATACGCTATCACACCACCGAAAGTCACAGGTTGACAACACAGTGGACCCTCGACATGTATCGTATTTGTAACAGGGCGGGGGGTGGCAATGTAGGAGGGATCCCTCCAGACTCGATCGAACGATTACCGGTAACTGGTGTTTGTCTGGAAAAATAAAATAAAAACTCAGACCGGCACGATTCGGAATTACCGTGGACTCAATTGACCAAAAAATGACTGGCGAGGACCTCAATGAGCTCATTTATATAAAATTGGACCATCTTCCAGTTCAAAATCCACACCTTGTACCCACTATTATGGCCTTTTTGTTGCTGTAGCTAATTGGGTCCAAAGACCTTTAGTTTCCAAGTTGGGTATTGTACGTGTACAGTACATACATAGTACTGTACTCGTATCATACTCGAGCATCTTTCTTTCACTTCTCAACCCACCAACTCATCTCACCACCGCTGCAACTGGCGAATCGGTTGCTCGCAATTGAGATGGTGCGAACCCCCCCACCTTATTGGTGATTGGCTGGGTGAGACTACATTCACTTGTGCCCCATCTTTTCCCACCTTACCAATACCGCTACGGCAATACCGTAACTTACATTCCATGCCAAGAAAGTGCCCACGCGCCCACCATGTGTGCAGCCCCGACACGCGAAAAATCTAAAGTTACGACAATATCATAATATTATCATAAAAAAGGGTGCGCCTAAAGGGTGCTTGTGCCAAACGGGCGCTGTTGAAACGTTTTGGAAAAGCATTTCTCCACTTTCTTCCATCCGTGTCACAATCGAGTGTTACGGTAAATTACTCGTACAGGTGCAGTATGATAAAGGCATTTGGAATTTTTACTTTCGGAGTGTGAAAAAAAAAAAAACCTCATAAGCAACCGGGTCGGGGTAACTAAGCCGAGCGGAACCATAATAACCAACGCCTAAGGGGTACGATACCCGAGCACACTCCATCCTACTATAGTTTGTATACAATATCTCCACCAGTGAACCTGACAATTGTTAGCAAAGTTCGCTTTTTTAAAAAAATATTTTTGGATGCTGGCTCTAGGGGGCACAAACATTATTTTGTTCCCGTCGTTCATCTTCTCGAGAGCAGCCTCGGCTTCCCCTCTTGAGAACCTCTGCTCCTGGCCTATGCTGTTGTTAATCTCAACAAGTAAGGGCCCAACTTCAGCAGCGTCGTCCTGGAATACAGGCGCATTGAGCAGCCCAGCGAGCGCTCTCTGGAATACCAGTACCCTTGCGGGCGATATAGCCTCAGACTGTGATTCTGCGGCAGCCGACGGCCCGGCGGAGCTAGAAGCTTGGCCTGACTCGGTTTGCGATTGCAAAACTGAAGAGGCACGGTGGGAAGATGCCCAGGAGTTTTGAGATTCGTCCTGAGTGACCGCACTCCGGCCTGACCTCCGCGTGTGCCTTGAGGAAGTCGGGGCGGAGTACAAGTCGTCGTCGTCGTCGTCATCCACTGCTGCATCCATCTCGTGATCATCCGCGCCGCCATTGGCGGTCTGACTCTTGTTTCTGGCCGATGCTCGGGCACGACGGGAAGACCCACGGGTCCTTGGCTGGGATTCCTCCTCTTCATCGTCGTCATCGTCATCACTCGAGTCAACATCCATCTCTGCGCTCCCAACCCTTCTCCTCTTCTTGCGTTCGTCTTGAACAATTTCCTTAAACAAGGCGAACCTCAAAATTTCCTCTGCCGCAATAGCATCCCTCTCCTCTACACGATTCGAAAGCCTTGCCTTTGCATGGGCAGTCGCCAAACGGATCAAGGTTTCCAGGGTACGAGCAGTCATGGGAGACGTCCTTCTCTGACTTCCCTCAAGCTCGTCGTTCCTTAGAGCAGAATAGGTAGCCACAATGATGTCTGCAGCACCCTTTGACAAAACAGGCTTTATACGAGTCTTAGCGTATTGAATATACTTCTTCACAAAGCCCATACTAAGGACTTCCACCCTCCTGGCATTCCCGCGTCCAGTAGTGATAGTAACCCCAGCATGCAAAAGTACATCGTACTTCTCGTAAACCTCAGTGGGC
The DNA here is from genome assembly GCF_000151645.1 of Tuber melanosporum. Classification (NCBI taxonomy): domain Eukaryota; kingdom Fungi; phylum Ascomycota; class Pezizomycetes; order Pezizales; family Tuberaceae; genus Tuber; species Tuber melanosporum. The sequence goes on along the minus strand of NW_003298875.1, from coordinate 835,367 downwards.
CTTCCAGACTCGGCATTATCCTCTTCGAGGCCAACGCCTAGCATCTGACCGGGATTTTCCCTGATAGGGGCTCCTTCCTCGGTCCCCGGTCTACGGTACCTGTGCATCCTCAAAACGTGCTCGGATACCTGACGATCCCTGAAATCCTCAATGTCATCCGTGACAACAAACAACAGATCGAAACGGGATAGCAGGGAATCCGGTAAAGCAATGTTACGATGAGGGTCCTTGTGAGGATCATATTGGCCATATATCGGATTTGCCGCGGCAATGACACTGCATCTGGCATTAAGCGAGGTATGAATACCAGCTTTGGCAATCGTAACCGTTTGCTGCTCCATAACTTCGTGAATAGCCACTCTGTCGATATCACTCATCTTGTCAAACTCGTCGATACAGACAACACCACGATCGGCAAGAACCATAGCACCAGCTTCCAACCGCCTCTCGCCCGTCTCTTTATCTGAAGACACTGCTGCAGTCAAACCTACACCGGAAGACCCACGACCAGTAGTTGCAATTGCCAAGGGTGCAGTGTTGAGCACGAATCGAAGAAGCTGGGATTTTGCAGTCGAGGGATCACCAACCATGAGAATATTAATGTCACTAATATTGTCAGTACTCGGAAGGCAAAAGAGCCCATCGCTATTGCTCACCCTCTCAAATGAGTCCCGTTATCCAGGTTCTTTTCCATCCCTCCCAACAGCATCAACAAGATGGCCCTCTTGATATGGTCATGACCATAGATGCTTGGGGCCAATGACTGCGACAGTAACTCAAAGATATTCTTCTTCTTGGCAATCTTGTTGATATTTCTGATATCAGTATCAGTAATGGTTGCCTGTGCAATACCACCTCCAGCCTTGGAAGACAGCAAGATCACGTTATTTGCGATAAGCAAGGTCCGGAAGGTCGAGCTGCCTTGTCCGGCATTCCGATTGCCCAATGACCGGTAGAGCCCCACCAACTGAATACGATCACCGGGCTTGACTCGATCCACGAGGTCATCATCCATAATCACATCTACGCTTCGGGGAAGCTGCCCGGCCGGAGCGCGTTCAGGCATTTCCTGTATAGAGATGGTCTGATGATCACGATAGACCGAATAACCGTACTCCGTGATAAGTGGATTTCCCTGGTCATCTTCGGTGGGGTAAACCTAAAGGAAAAGAAAGAAATGAATTTAACTTGGAATATTCCGTCTCGATAAGGTCATTCTTACACTTGTAGTTGCTGGCCCATTGACAGACATGGTCTGATCTTTGTATGTACGCCCGACAAACACCTTCTTGTTCTCATTGTAGTGCACACTCTTGACCACCTTCGGTCTCACCAGGGAACACCGAGTGACCTAAACCACCCCAAGTCAGCATTGACCCAACATGCACATTTTGGAGAAAGAAAGGATAATGGTGACATACGATCCCCTCCAACGAAATCATATGATTCAAATGCTTCGAACTCAAAGTCCTAGGATTGACCGCATACTCCCCAAAACTGCCAGTCAAGGCACAGTAGAAAAGCTATATTCCTCCAATCAGCGCAACTCCTCAAGATTAACCCCTCCCTACTCGCTCTTAATCCAATCCAATAAACAACCTACCGTATCATCGGTAATCTCCTCGTGTCTCGCCCGATCCCTCAAAGTCGAAGCAACCTCCGTCAAAGCCCGATCCAGTGTCGGCAAATAATCAAACGGGGTATTCAATAACCCATCCGCAAGCTCCCTATTGTGGTTGCGTATCTCGTCAAGATTAACCTGTAAGCGTCGCTGGCCACGATTAAGCATCAACCTGTATAATTCCGCCTCCCAATCAGTTCACTTATACTCCTCTTTTAGAAAGGTGGTATCTATATACTTAATCGAATCAGTATAGCTTCGCTGGTCTTCATCATTTGGATCCAAGAATTCGCTGAACTGGCGGACCCGATCTGTTTTGTTCTTAGAGGTTTGTTCTTGCAGATAGGAGTGGAGCTTAGAGCTTACCTTTGAAGACCTGGTCGGTGATAGGATCTCTTTCCATGATGGGCGGATGTGTTGTCCTATCTGTAGTGGGGTTGTTTGTTTATCGGGGGAACAACAACCAGAAGCTGCGAGACAAGAGGGGTTTTTGTCAAAGGCGAGAGCCTTGAGAAGTAGCAATTGATAAACGGGATGAGGTGTATGAGATAGAGAGAAGTGTACAGTTGTTAAAAGAAAACGTAGCGGGTATGATACCTGTCCAGTGTCGATGAGAAAAACAGCGAAAGAGGGGTTATGTTTCTTTCTCGTGGACGCGTAAAGTAGTGTTGCTTGAAGGAAGGAGGGCTTGGTTTTGGGTGGGAAAGGGAAAAAAAAGGTGCCCCCTGCCCCTGCTTGGAACAACAGAAGATCGGTAATTCCGGTAGGTTACGCGATTAGGTCGCGTTTCTTCACAGGTGTTTGGCTTGGCAGGGCCCGTGACCTTTTGGGACAAATGTTCAACAGTGACATCGATCTTACCAAAAAATCACCAGCACAAACGACAAGTTCCAATACATCTACTACAGTATACCATACCTCCAAGTCTCAATCGGTCACAACTAATACCTACCACAATCTTTGCGAAACTGCGCGCAGTTCCCGGAGCTACACCACCCCTCAACCACCGCAATGAAAGTCCTAAACCCGCGCACCGCCTTCCTCAGCGACTACGAAGTCCTGAGACACCTAACGGAGACGAAAACGCGGTACCTAGCGCTCGGCCAATCTCAAGGCACAGCGCACGCCATGAAATCCAGCAATCTAGAAACAATAATGAAAGAAGTCCTACCCCCTCCCCTCCTCCATTCTCCTTCCCTCTGACACTTTTTCACGCAGGTAAGGGACTACCTCCAAACCACCCCCGCCGCCACCCAATCCGAAGAAGCGATATCAAGCTTCATGCACGAGATCTCGGCCTTCGCACTAGAGAAGGCGGAGCTACTCATGATGGTGAATTGCCGACCGAGCAGTATTGCAGAGCTGGATTGCATCGTGGAGGAGATGGACCAGAGGTTCTCCGAGGAGGAGTCTGCTGAGATGCTGAGGGTTATCAAGAGGAATTTGCCACCCGGGCCGAAGGAGGGGGAGGTTATTTGAGGTGGGTGATTGAATGGGACCGTTTGATTAGGGTGATTCCGGGGGGTGAAAGTGGAATTGTGTTGAGATACTTAATGGCTCTGGTGTGATATGATATGCACTTGGGGAGTGCATGATATTGGGGTTCTGAGTCACGATACGTATTGCGTCATGAGTCTGTAACAGGATATGTTCCTTGGCTTTTACCGTATCATGTACACACCCAGCTGTCCCTGCCGGTGTTTTGGCAGAAAATCTAGAATTTTACAAAAGGAGAAGAAAAAACAATCTCATCCTAGCACATTCAATCGCCGAGTGACCGATTATGATTACCACCTCAGTTTACGCCCTAACTGCTCTCCAACCTTATCGGCAGGATCCCTCTGGAGGCCTTCCCCCTCCTCATCCTCCTGGGCTCTCACTCTCTGGACCCCCTGCGCCCTTACCGCAGCCTGCTCCCCAGCCTTCCGCTGGTGCGACATTTCCACAATCCCCCGAGCAGAATACCCTTTCTCCTCCATCTCCTTAACCACCCCCTCAAACCTCCAATCTTTCAACTCCCAACACCTCACTGCGAGCGCTTCATACAACCTCGCACTCGGCTTAAACCTCATATTCTTCATCTCCTCCAAGTAAGCGAACGCATCATTGATAACCTCTTGAGCAGCGCACACCAGCACGAGACTCTCGTACGTCTCCTCTCCAGGCTTGATCCCCATCTCCTGCATTTCCGCCACTACCCACATGGCAAACTTCTTCCTCCCCTGCTCCGCCGCGCCCCGGAGCAGCCAATTGAATGTTTGCAGGTCCGGGCGTAGGTCGAAATTGGGGATCACTTTGTATACATTGAAAGCGGACTTGACGTCCGAGATTCGGACGAACGCCGCGATGATGGTGTTCAAGGCTGCAATATGGACAGAGTTTTTGAGCTTGCGTTGGGCGAGGAGGATTTCGTATGCCGCTTCGATGTCCCGTGGGGAGTTGTTTTGTGTCAGTTTGTTGACTATGCTGCGGGTTGTGTTTGGTTTTGGCGGCACGTTGGCGGATTCCATGATATTCAGGACCGAGAATGCGGTAGGGAGGTTGTCGGCTACTAAGTAGGTTTCCAACAGGGCGGCAAAATGGTGCTCTCCGTATTCGAATTTGCGGTCCACGAGGACGCGAAAGACGTCTGTTGCGAGTTTTGCGACGCCATAACGAGCGGCGACGTTCAAAGTTAGTATGCAAAGGCCGTCGTCCGGGATAAAGAGTTGGCGGTCGTTCATTTGGAACCAGGACCACATTGTGCAGTCGAGCTGCGATAGAAATAAATGTCATCAGTCACCTATTGTTCCATCATTGATAATATAGGTATCAGATTGAGAACCACTTACATGCATCTGCTTGGCCCCCACAACCAACAAATCATACACCACCTTCGCCGGTGTCTCCCAGAACCCTTCATCATCCAGCATCTTCGCGATCCTCAGCGCCCCCTCCGCCTCCCCAGCCGCACAAAGCCTGTAAATAGCATGCTCATACGTACTCCTATGCACAACTAACCCCTTTCCCCTCCGCTCCTCAATAATCCCCAACGCAAGCTCCAAATTTCCCCCCATTAGATGCCCGGCAATGACCCACTGCCACCCGTCATCCGACACCGTCTGCCAATTGTCCTTCATCTCCTTGAGCACCTCCGCGCGCTTGAGGTAGTCCGGGGACGTAGCCAACAACTTGAGTAGATGGTGATACATCTCAGTATTTGATTGGATACCCCGACCCTTCATCTCTTTCACTAGGCTGAGGGCCAAATCCTGCATTAGGCATCCCGGGAAATTGGAACATGCGTAGACCAGCGCTGCGTAGAGTTCCCGATCCGGCTCGTATCCAGACTCCACGAGGGCCCTGGCCTCATCAAAGACCTCTGGGAATGCGCCACGGTGTGCTAGGTCTTTGACTTTCTCTATGCCACGAAGCGCTGACCGGGCACGTCGGATGAATGGGCGCTCTTTCCGGTCAAAGCTGACCGGTTTGTTCCATGTTAGGTGCGAGTTTACCATTCGGGTTCTTGATATAGAGAAAGTCTTGCTGGTGCCGTCTTCGGCAGATGGGAGGGCGCCTTGAGGCTCCGGTGGTGGGGTTTGTGATGCCGGCCCGGGCACTGGATCGATGGATTGGTGGGTTGGACGGGTGGTCGAGAGGCATCTTAATGATGCGGGAGTGGACAGGTTTCGAGGGCGGAATTGGGCTACCGCGGATTTGCTGGCAAGCAGGTTATTGAATTGTGGGCACAAACAACGACACAGGCTGTCGATTATATGGCGCCTCGGTGCCATGTTGCTTTGAAGTGAGGTTTCGATCGAAGCGGGGGGGGATGTTGCAAGGTTGCCAGACCGATTGACTTGTCTAGGCATAGGGCTGTGAACTACACGAGTAGCAGCGTGAGCCATCTGCCATTTTTGACCTCCAAGTATGATAGCGGATACTCGAGTACAGTGCGGTACTCGGGCATGGCGGAAAAATGGATCAGCAAGATACCATGGGGCAGTGGGCGGATGGTCAATATCAGTGGGAAAAATCGAGGCCTAGTTGACACGAGAAATAGGAGCCGAGTGGTGTAAGGTAAGAATCATGAGATTGGGCTCAGTACAGACCAGTCCCACAGGGATTGCTTACAACCCCGAGTAGCCCTTGAGAATTTCCAATCCTCGTCTCTGGAGGAAAGCAAACGGCAATGCGCCCAGGTCTGGGTTTCTGACTTCCATAATGCTATCTCTCTCTCCAGGAAGTTTAACGATCGATCAACAAAATCCCTGCCATGCCACCACAAGTTTTCCCTCCCTTTTGACCGTGCCCCAGCACAGTACTGTACTGGTACCGCACTGGCATTATCATACCATAGAAAAAATTACAACTCAAATTTCGCTACCCCACCACGTTTCAGATATCGATTGAGGACTCCCGATATTTGATCGCCAATAGGAATCATGCAGCAAGTATTTGGTCAGACAACTTCCAGCTGAGCTACTTGTCTATCTACTGTATCCACTAGACTGACTGAAGCCTGCCTCTCATTGGTGTCCTCTGCTTATCCTGCAGGAGAAACCTCCATTCATCCTTCCATCCACCCAACCCAACTCTCCTACCACACCCAGAGAAGAAAAAAGGTATATGCCTCTGTACCGTGAAACGCCGAAACTACAAAGATATATGGCCTCCAAAAAAAAAGGACGACATTACAAGGGTGTAAGGTATTCCTGATAAAAAAAAAAAAGAACAGTGAAGAGAGTCCTGAAAGGGAATGTCGCAAGCTATGAAAATGCTAGGCATTATTCGTAAACCATGACCACGAAGGTGGTGATTTAATTAAGAAAAAACAAAAACAAAACAGGTATCGCATGGAATCGCTGCAGCTCTTGAGAAATGTCAAAACACCCAAATACACCAGACTTCAAGAGCAGAGAGAAAGAGAATCATAAAAGAAAAAGCAAGATGAAATAATGCTCAACGCCAGGTAATATGCTAGAGTTGTCTAAGGAATAGAGACTGGCAGATCAACCAAAGTGTCACTAACGAACGAGTCCAGCTCGGACAACCGAGGAAACGTCGTCTTCGTGAACTGCTTGGAAGGTGAGGATTCCGCCGCTGTTGGGCATGATGGTCTTTTAGCTTTCGGAGCAGTCTTGGAGTGCCGTTTCATCTCATTGATAGAATACTGGATCAGCTCAGCTGTGCAAATCCCGGCAATGGAAAAGCCCACATCTCCAAGGATCAGCCGCTCAGTAATGCTAAGCATTCTCGGTGAGAATCTATCACCACAAATATCGCGAGCCCACATCCTAGAGGATAGCGACTATTTTCTCATGTTAGCAAAATGGACCATCCAAACTTTTTTTCCCCCAGAAAATGCACGTTCTCATGGATTGGGGGAAACAAACAGTATCTTCCAGGAATTTCAGAGCAATGCACAGAGCAGCCACGGCCAGAACTTCACATCGCTCCGCAGATCCCTCCGCCGCACAATATTCCTGTCTCCACCGACGCACAAACTGACCAGACAAACAATCCAAGATGCAACTCGCCAAACCCACAACCTCCATAGCAACATTGGCTCGTTGTAGGATAGATTGTAGCAGATGAGTCGAGGGAGCTTCGCGGGATGCATTCTTCGGCAACATACTGCAGAGGTAGCTTGCAGGGCCTGTTACTTAAGTGTTAGGACGGAAACAGAAAGGGAAATGACGTATGTCAAAGGGGAAAGGGTTTAGAACTCACCATAAAGCTCGGGATTCAAGACATCCTCAAAATTGAGGCCCGCCGGCAGCTCTGGAGAGTACTGATCAGAAAGCGGTGGTGTCGGGAAGTTGGAAAGTGGTAAATATCTTTCGAATTCTTCGTAAGAGTACTCCATCTCCAATGGTGACCCCGGTGAATTTGTCAAAGTCGGTGTGGGGATATGAGAATCCATGGCGTGTGATGTTCCTTCTTTCTGAGCTTGTGAGCTTCGTAACCGCTTGCTGTCGTGTGCTTCCTCCTCTCCGTCTCCACGAAGGGGAAATGATGGGGTATCTGGGGTTACGAGCCCTAACTTAAATACCGTCGGCAAACAGGGAACAGACTGAGATACAGGGTTCATGTCGGAAGGTGGTAGATGGAGCAGTTGAAGTGGAGCGGTGCAGGGAGCAGGCAATTGAGGGAGAGGGTTGTCGAAAGGCCGAGATGAGGAAGAAAGGCCAGCACTAGAAGAGCGTGAAGATGGAAGGCGGGGTGGCAGAGCTAGTACCAAGGAGCATCTATTTCTCCTCGGCATATTCTAAGTCTGCAGTTGTAGCAGCAATGACTGTGTTATCTGTGTCCGTGTGTATGTACTTATGTACATGTATGCGTATAGTGCGCCGTGCGTTGGAGGTAGTTCAGTAGGAGCGAATGGAGTTCAACCCTCTGCCTACGGTAGAAGGGGCCGACGGGCGAAGGGAGCGGGAAGTTTGTATGGTTTAATATTTTTTCCGTTTCGTAGGTTCGTGGTCCAGCAAGGGATAAGTATTTTCGTACGCCGACGGGGGGAGGCGGGGGTTCTGCCAATTTTTTTCCCTAGGCAGGCAAGTTACTGAATTGAATAACGAACCCAACACAGACAGTGGAATTTTGACCCTTTTTGTATATTTCGTCTTCCACAATTAACCATCCAGAGGGTGGTAGGAACCACGGATACAAGTTGAGGTAGGAGAGGGAAGAGGAGGTCCAGATAGATATTTATACGACGGACGGCACACGCAGGGCACACAAGCCACCCTTCAGAGCGAGCGAGTAAAAAGCGCGGGAATGTGAGTGGCAGTGGGTCACCCCACCAGGGGCAGGGCAGCCTCGAAGAAATAAGAGAAAATGCGAGTTTGTGATTGTGAGCGAGAAGGGGAAGAAGAAGAAAAGGGGAACCGATTTGGACTGGCCAGAAACTGTAACCAGACAAGTGGGAGCCAAAACCTCTATCGTGGGTTACAGCAAAGCCAAAAGGGACCCTTTCTTGGGAGAGTTCGGATGCTGCCACTGTCAGGTCACTTTTCTCCTGCTTTCCAGCACAAGGCCGCCAGGTCTAACAAGAATCCCAGTTGGAAGCAGCAGCAAGTGGTATCGCACTCGTATCACACAGTGGCTCAAGTCTTCTGAATCAGTAAGGAACGTGCACTCCTTCCCGAAAAGAGCGTTAAAAAGGGTGACAAAACAGAGCACTTATTCCCTGTTCGACCGCTTCTAAATTCTTCCTTCAGTATCGCGCAGCACCGATACCGGTATTCCTCTGGAAAGAGCACCACTACTGTACGAGTAGAGTACTCGTACCAAAGTTGTGCGGTATTCGTGTGACACCGTGCTTGCTCAAAGTGCTGCCACCCCCCTGCTCGCACTGTCGCGGAGGGATGTGAATCAATTGCTTCCTAGGTCATGTATCGCCCGGCAAGGAAAATCAAAATAATAATAATAATAAAAAGTTTGGGGGTGGCAGAGGCCGAACCCGCAGATTCTCAGATCCCTCTTTCTCATGCACCGCTTGGACCTGGTTAATCCGTTGGACCGTCCGCTTTTCTTTGCCCCTCTCTCTCGTCGTCTCCTTCCTCTCTCTGGAAAAGGAGGAAACTTAGAAAAGGGAACAGACGGAAAAAGAGTGCCTGTGCGAAGCGAGGAGGAGCGGAAGAAAGGAGGAATGAAATAAAAATAAAAACAGGGACGAGCTGGGAGAGATGACTACGTTACTGCCGAACATACCGGTACCATACACGATTCTGATACGGGGGGGTTGATCGAGTGCAGACCAAGCTCTTTTATGTAAGAATACCCGTAGATAAAAGTGCTCAATCTTGATGCTTTCCTTCGAGGCATAGTCTAGTACTTTTCTACTATACTACGGTACCATTGGAATTACTAAATTATGTTGAAAATCAGGCGAACGCACTTGTAAATTTAGAACAATATTAAAGTGCTCGACTAGCACATTCACACATTCAATACTATGGGGGGGAGAGAGATGGTGCTCACGATATAGTCTAGTCTACAACGGAGCAGGCGAGCTTTCTATCACCGCTCGGACGGTAATGGAAGTGGGGGTATAGGAATTGGGTACAAGTGCTTCGTGATACTTTGAGCAGGATAAAAGGGAAGGAAGTTGAGTCCTATGGCCAGCAGGTATGATACTCGAGCAGACTTCTCTTCACAGTACTACAGTATAGATACAGTACCAAGTCCAAGTCACGACAGCAGGAGTACTCGAGCAGGCCATCACTGTCAACCAATTGCTACCGAATACCAGTACTGTACCTAACTCACCTCCCGACATAAGTGCTCCTCTGCTCTCTCTATCCGAGCACCATCCATCACTAGAACCCATTCGCAAAAAAAGAAAGAAAAGAAAAAGAAAAAAGAAGAGCCATCCTTCTTTCCCTGACCTCACTCCCCCCATTGCGCACGCGACAATTTACGGTACCCCCATCCATGATCCATCCATCCGTCCGTCCATCCATCCGCCCATCATACCCTCATCATCATCATCACCCATCGATCCACCTATTAATACCCTTAAACAAATTAAACGTGGTCCGTGACGCTTCCCAGTAAACGTAAATTTACTCGTTGAACGACAAAACAGTTGCTGCATCGCTCACACACACACTACCGTTACGGTAGAAATGCCCGTGAGGAAAACGAGATCGGCCCCCCCCTCCCTTCATCCCCACGATTTTGGGTTCTGGGGCTTTTTTTCTTCTTTTTCTTTTGCGCGTTTCTGCTGCTTAGGTGCGGCTGAAGGGGGGAGGGTCGTTAACGGGGGTTAGCAAGCGATGGGATGAAGGGGGGGGGTAGACTATCAGTCTGGGCGTTGAGAAGTGATCCCGCGAGGGGTTTTTTTTTATAGTTATTACCGGTATCAGACAGTGTGATATGATACGATAGGGGGTTTTACCATGGAGAGGGGGAAGGGGTGAGCTGGATAGGCTGGGGATTATTCTAGATTTGGTGTTGTGCTCTACTGTGCTCTAGTCTAAATTACTGTGCTCCGTCTGCCCTGCTCAGCAACTCTGCGACCACCGTGGTGTCCGAATCGTGCAGTGAGCTGCAATCATTGTGGTGAATGCAACGCAGTCGATGTCATGCCACGGAAACGATCGGACACGGGAAGGAAGCAAGAGGGGATCAAGAGTTGGCTGTGCTTGACGGATGGATCGAGGGTATTCAATTTGTGTGGGTTGGCAGGTGGGTTGTACAGGACGATGCGAACAAGTTCGGATATGAATGTGGTAGTGTATTACTGTGCTTTTGCTGAGTGTCCCTGCTGTTCAGTGACAGATTTCGGTTGAGTTTCCACCACGGCCACGCCACTCAGTTCGCCAGATTTACGGTACTGTACCGGTGGAGTAAATTTCCTCCCGCGCTACGCTCTCACAAGCAATCCTTACCTTTCTTTCCCATGTCGGATCACAGCCTTTTGTCCTACTCGAGTACCGTACGTTGCCATCACATCCCTAGACCCTAGACTACCCTACCGGTACCCTCCGCTCTGCCCCAGACTTAACAGGCCAAACTATCATACAAGTAAACTTGACCCCACACACCCTACCAAGATTCCTATCTCTTTCTTCCATCAACAATCAACATCACCAATCCCACCCACTTATTCACAAAGGGCCGGGGACGCCAAGGTTTCCCGATACCTTTTGCAATGCACAAGTCACGGTACAATACTGTAGTACGGTACTCGAGCGCTGCAGAGAGCCTGGCAGGACCAAGACATACCTACTTGGGGATCCTCGTCCTGCAAGGACTAGGGAGTTTTGCTATTGGTGGGGATGGGGGTTTGTGGAGCAGCGGAGCGTGGTTCACACGCAATCACTCACTCACTTGGCACTTGTAGTGTGGTATGTGGAATGCGTGCTGGTGCAGTGTGTTAGGTGTCAGGGTGAGTGAGGAGGGATCGGGACTTTCGATGGGTGTTTGATATCATACTCGTATATCCTCATGCAGCTTCTGGCCAGTTTTGATGGAGGGTGTGGGGTGTACCGTGGAGGCAGGGCTGTGATATATGTGAGGGTGGGAGGAATTGGTTAACCGATTGAAAGTGCGGGCTGTTTCGGTAATTATGGTATGGTAGACACCGCCGATATATTATGATCTGGGAAAGATGACCAATTTCGGAGGCACGGGAAACGAAGAACTGCACATGCAGAGGGGAGGAAGAAAAAAAACCAAGCTTTATTTATCGGCATTGGTTCTCGTATCAAACTGACCAAACTCTCTGTAGAGAGATAATGGTACAAGTACCTACGATGACGGCAAAAACAAACCGCCGTAGTTTCCGTGGACTGCTATAAAGAGGGGCTCTATCTATCTATGGTGCCATGATGTGATGTGTACAGTATACACGGCAAGGGGGAGAGGAGACCCCTCCATCAAAAGTCGAAAAAAAGGAGGACAAGGCAAAGCAGAGAAGAACAGCAAGGAGTAAATCATGAGAAATGATCATGTATCCCGTATGTCCTTCTATTCTCTTCATGCCTCTCTTCCTCCTTTTTCTCACGCTTCTCGATCATTTTCTCCTCCATCCCCAACCGCAACTTCTTCTTCCGTTCATAAACGGCCCTGACGGTCCCCTTCAGCTTCTCAGCCCCTTCCCGAAAATTAGCTTTGGCCAGCGCCACTGTTTGGTCGATTTGTTCTGGTGTCCACTTTTTCTCTCTCTCGTTTTGGCACGGCCACGTTGGTGATCAGCTCTACTGTACGGTATTTGCGTGAAAGGGGGTACTGTGCGGGAACTAAAAAAGGAGGAAGCTCACCTCAAAATTCCAGGTGGATAGGTAAGGGCTTATCTCAGGGTCAACACCTGGTACCTTCTCGTTTGGAATTAATGGAAAATAGACAACCGTTATCCCTGTGAATTTTTTTGCCCGGTGGGTTCCGTTTCGTCAGCCCTATGAGAAGGCTCATGTGAAGAGCGCAAGAGAAACAGCAACAGTGGAACCAATTTTTTGTTTCTTGGTTTTACTGTGCTGTACTCGAGTACAGTACTTGTGCAGGACAGGTGAATTCTGGGTTTGTTTGGGTAATACACGCACATCCGTACCGATGGGCGGACTGAGTGCAAGTGTGGACAGAGAGGGGCAAAAAAAAAGGAAAAAGGAAAGAAAAAAAGGGGGGGGGGGGGGTGGAGTGGGAAACTGGCGCGTGACGGAGAGCGAGCGGGGGACCTCAAGATAAGATAAGAGGGGGAGGGATGGGTGATGGTGTGTGTGTGGAAGAACGGAAAAAGCGGGGTGGGGAAAGCAATGTCGACAGCACTGATGTCCAATATCATTTATCATGTCATACTGTACGCACCTGCATTTGGCTTCATCAACTCCCAGTCGTCCTCCACAGCTTTGCTTGGAGGCGGTTCGTCACCGGAGTCCCTTTCCTCTTTGCTGCCAACCCAGACGGTGCAGTATCCAAGGGCATTTTTCTTCTTCTGCTCCTCCTTTCTCTGACTAAGAGGTTTGTCGTTCTCCGCTTCGGAAGCTTCTCTCTGAGCTTCTTCCAGTTTCTGTTGCGCTTCTTTTGCCGAGTGTGCTTGGGCATCCTCAAGCTCCTGTTGTCTTTGTTTGTTGTCGCCTTTGGGCCATCCGATCGCGACAGGCCATCCCTGGACCTTCCGCTGCTTGGCGTAACCCTCGGCGTAGCCTATCCAATTTGCTGTTTGGATTTCTGCTGAGGAATCGAAGGCAATAAGGATGTCGATGTTCCGGCCCGGACGGAGGAGCGGGTAGCATGCAAGGTTGTTGCTCATTCCCGCATCCTTGAGTGGAGTTAGCAATTGGGTGGAAACACTTGATAATACAAAAGGGGAGTTCCAAGCTTCAGGAAGCGACACGCAGGAATGGCGGGTGGGGGACAAACCATTAACTTGATACCTTCAGATTCAAAGAGTGATTCCTGGTGCTTCGTTAGCAAAAGTTCTATTTTTAAGGTTATGTAGGTGTTGGGGTTACAGTACCGGACAGGTAGAGGGCAATGATTCCTTCAAGCCTTTTACAAAGTTGGGAACGCTGCAAGGATCAATTGGGTGAACCTTCGAGAGATCATTGTTTCGGTCCAATACCATCTTATCCAATGATAAGAAAAGACTGACAGATGTTACAAATGGACGAATTTCGTGGTAGTAATGGCTCAAAGTAGCGCAGAAGGCCGATCCAAAGATCCCAAACAGTAGCGGGAGTTTCATTTCTGGCACCTTCCGGCTGACATTGACGCCATTCTCGAATCGCCTTCCCATTGCCCAAGTTGGGATGCCAGCTGTCGTCAAGTTTCTAGATTAGTAAGTAGTTGCATGAGAATCATTGAATTGAATCATACCTTCAAGTTCCTCGCAATATATTTCGTAAGGAGTGGCCTCGAACCATTGGAACCAACTCTCGTGTTTACTTGCCTTCTCCTTAAGCTCTTCAGGAATTGGTTTCCCCTTCTCGTTCTCACCGCCGATGAACGGAATCTCGTGCCTGACGGCTGTATAAAGAGGTAAAGGCTGCTCTCCATTTTCCAAGAACCTCCTTTGGGCACTCAATTTCAGATCAGTATCATCAAGCGTCAGTTCATTTGACGGAACCAGGAGCCTAGCGCCCAGCAACAGTCCATACAAATCCACAAGGGTGAATGGAGAGTAACCTGTCTTTAGTCGCTCCACCACTCCGCGTAGGAGGTACTTGTTCGTAGGTGCCGAGGTAACCAGCTCGAGTGCTTTAGGCGGATAGGCGATATGTACATTAATGCGTGCCTTCAGATGCTCCATCACTCGATCGAATGAGCATTTCCCCAAAGAAGTAAGGTAAAGAGCCTGTAACCAGCAACTACCAGAAACTCCCGCGGTATATGTCGTACAATCATACAAGCCGGCCTCCGTCAGGGCCTGGTAATAGCCTGCTCCTGCAACCATGGCTCGTAAGCCACCGCCGGACCCTGTAGTGGCGATAATTGGCACATCGTCATCGTGAATATCCGACTCCGGAATGTTGAGATATTGGGCCAACCCCTGTTTTGTGAAGCCCTTCCGACTGGCCAAGTAGCGTTGTTCTTCCTCACAGAGATCCTTCCCTAACCTCACGTGTGCATCCTTTTCCACCTCTGGATTGACTTTGGGGTCCTGCGCTTCGCTCCAAATCTCATCCGCTAGTGATCCGGGTTCCATGTTTAGCTCTCGCTGAAGCTTTGTGACCCACTCTGGCAGTCCGGTAGCCCAATCGGGGAAAACATTTGTAAGGTTGTTGAGCTTTGGCCAGTCGATGGAGAGTATGGATTCCTTCGCCACGAGAAGTTTGTTGGAGAATGTGAGCCACTGAGTATCTGTTAATGCATCTCTCTGATTAAGTTGCCCTTCCTCGCGGGCCTGCACGACGCCAATACTCTTTTTTTGCAGATCGTCATCCGGTGTGGGTTCCGGGTTTTTCTTCGGTGTCTGTTGCACGACGAGCTGCCCAAAAGTTCCTTTTATCGCGGAGAGGATTCCCTTCTTAGCTTTGCCATCACTCTCATCTGGTTCGGCCTTCTCGTTCTCCGTCTCATCATTATCACCCTTCTGTTTTCCGTTGCTTCCAACGGCGGCATTCCCTGGAGTAACCCGCTCGTTCACCGGTAGTATCCTCCGGTGAATCTGAGTCCGGTAAAACATAACAACGGCTCCTGTTGTGACCAGTGCTCCAAGCCCGACTCTCGCTGTGTTGTACATTGTAGCTATCTTTTGAGAAGCGGTTGCGGAAAGGCTGCGGGACGAGATGGACCTTCGCCAGAGCAAACAATAGTAGGAGCGGTGGGGTTTACGGAAGGCGCCAAACAATCGACAGTTCCTCGGGGAAGTTGATGAAGAGGGACGCATGTGGATGAAATTTTCTGAGCATACACAGAAGTATATCGAAACTTAGATGGAGTATGTTGTGATTTTTCTTTTTCTGCCTCAGTCTAGGGCTGCAGGTATGGAGGCTCAACTGACCATGATCTGATCTAGCACTGCTCGCAAGAGTAAAAATCAACCACACCGGTACTTTACCTTACTCTACTGTATGGAAATTAGCAAGTTGGATGTTGAGGCAGGATGGAGTTCTATGATATGATGGACTACTTGTGAAGGTCACGGCAAGGTCGATAGTGATGGCGGGGGCGGTTTGGGCTTTAGCCCTCACGAGCATGTGGGAACGGGGGCGATCTTGGGAGGGGAGTGGAAGTTGAGGTTTTGTATCATAATAATATTATTATAGTGTCTACGAGGGATTCTTCAACGTGCCAGCGCTCGAGCACCGCATCGAACGCGGGTTAAAGTTATTAAACCACCAGATGGGATATTTTTGCTCTCATGCAATCAGATCAGAAGGGTGTCATCACACTGGTACGAGTACTTGTAATGTGAACAGAATAGGGACGGGATTATAGGAATTGGAAGGCTATGATGTCACAAATCACTGACCAAACTCAACTGCAGTAACGTACCCCACGGTGAGCCGAAACACACGGTGACACAAAACAAGTGGTTGCTGATCAACTAGTTAAGAGCCAAAAACCTGTTTTCTGAATAAGTTACTACAACAGAGTAGTGCCATACCCGAGGGAGTTTGCATCATGTAGAAGTTTATGTAAATTAAAGCTTTAGGCAGAAGGAATCAATTGCTTATACAAACAGCTTCATCAAAATGTCTCCAACCGATCATCTTTCAACAGAACAGTGTATTGAACTTGCACTTGGTGCCCTGAATCAAGCTCATGAGCATGGGAGTCATGTCCCCACCTACCAAGAGCTTGTGCTCGATTATGAAGTTCCAAGAACTATACTTTGGCATCGTGACCATGGCCGAGTTCCTACTAATAGGTATAATAAGCGAAAGTAATATTTAAATAGAGGAGAGGAGAAGGTACTAGTTAATTGGTAAATGACTCTAATACTTGAATGAGTTTAATGTTATCTAAGAAACTAATTTGGAATCAGGTGCTTGAAAATGCAGGACTATTGTTTTCCTCCTCATATTGCACTTCTCAAGGAGATGGCTATGTACTTATATAGCAAAAGAGATTCTGAAAATACTAGACTTGTGGGATACAACTGGCATCTTTCATTCTTAGACCATCATCTAGAGTTAGGGATTAGGTATAGCCGGTAGATTGAGCATGTTAGAGTTGAGGCATAGCAGGACTATTTTGTATTTGTAAACTTCTTTGAACAAGTATGTGCTATATCTATTTACAAAATTTATATACATAATAGTTAATTTAATAAGTTGGAAGCTACTATTATTAAGTACAATATCAACTAGAAAAACTTTTACAATTTAGATGAAATTGGCTATCTGATGGGATTTACCCAATTATGCTGAGGAATCTATGGTAAGAATTTATGACAGCAAAGTGGAGTGCTGCGTGCTTGTAATAGGTGAAGAGAAATGGTTACTGTGATAGAAACCCTTTGTGCAGATAGATCTCAATTATTACCTATGATAATTTTCAAAGGGGATAGTATTTAAGAGAGCTGGGTGGAAAACTCACATCTTTGCATGCTGGATGAGGTCTTGATAAGGTATTCTGAGAATAGATAGACTAATGCAAAAAAGAGTCTATAATATCTTGAGCACTTCTTTGGACCGAATAGTTTATCAGCAGCTAAAGCTGCTAGCGGAACCTGCTTTCAAATGCTTTTATTTGATGGCCATTCCTCTCATGTTACTTAGGAGTTTTTACTCTATTGCCTACAGCACCGTATTATTCCTTTTTACCTACCAGCTCATACCACACACAAATTACAGCTATGTGATATTGCTGTATTTAGTCCATTGAAGCAAAAGTAGACAGAGGCAGTATGGGAAATATTTCAATTGGGAAACTATATAGTAAGAAGAACTTTTAAGATGTCTTGCAGCAGGCACAAATAGGTGGTCTAATTGAGAAAAATATCCTAAGTGAATTTGAAGTAACTAGCATTTATCTCTTAAATGCACTAAAGCTTTTACAAATCCTTCCTGACTATAATTCCTATCAGCTAAATTCAGAAAACCATACCACCTCCTCACTTCTGCTTGAACCTCGAATACCTAAAACTGAGTCAGAGATTACTCAACTGGAAAACTTTGCACAAAGTAAAATTTCCCAAAACACCTCATACTCTTGAGATGCCCATGCTGGTATCTGCTCTCTGGCTCACTTAGCCTCATTTTACTGTTTTACTTTAAATCTATGAGATGAAATCGAATGGAAAATACAACAATACATCATAGAGGAAGGTCTTAATTCTAGTAGGAAAGACAGGAAAAGAATTAAGATAGATAACTCTGCTATTTCTGCTGGTGATATGAAGAAGATAATTCATACCAATTATAATGGAAAAGAAAAGCGTGCAAAAACTAGTTTAGATTATTATACATGCTTGTATACTAGTACATTTACTAAGCTTACAGAAATAGCTAGTAAACTGAAGTAGCAGCAGGAGAGGGAAAAAAATGGGCATGAGAGTAAGAGGTACAAATCCATGGTTCAATTAGATATTGAAGAAAAAAGATTAGAGGAAAAGCTTGAAAACTACAAATAGTTGATGAAGGAGAAGGAACTAGAGTACCAGAAATTAGGAACGGAAAAGAAAAATGCTCTAGATAGGGTGGAGAATTTGGATTTTGAAGATGGTGGGGGTGAGGAGAAAAGACCGGAGGAGGAACCCCTTGGTGGTAAGGTTGAGGACGATGAGAATACCTGTGGATAATTGATGTTTTGAACTATACTTGATTGAGTTGTTTCATGTCACCATGTGTTTTGACTCACCATGAGGTATATTATATACTCTGATAATGGAATTAAACCACTCTCAGGCTACAATTCTGGCCCATATTCAAGAGCAAATGGCCATCAAAATGGGGGCTATTGGAACAGCTCCAAGCCTTACTGTTACTGCTAGGATAGTAGGAGCAACTCCCTCTAAGATTATGCATTACTAGAAGGAAAGAAAAAATTAGGAGGAGGAGGGTCAGAGAAGGTAAAAGTTCTTATTTAATAAATATATTGTAATGTATTTGCTAGTGAAATGATGTCCCTTTGGATGGTTAGTTCTTGATAACTGTAACCGGTACGGGTACTTGGTTATTGGTTTTGTTTTATGTTTTGTTTTAAGTATCGCTTTGATACTTGGTTTGTTTTAAGTATCGTTTGATACTGGGTTTTGTTTTATGTTTTATTTTAAGTATCGCTTTGATACTTGGTTTGTTTTAAGTATCGTTTGATACTTGGTTTTGTTTTATGTTTTGTTTTAAGTATCCCTTTGATACTTAAAGAGTTTTTACCAAAGTGTATCGATTGATACCTTTGATTAGTTTCGTTCATGCTAGACATGAACAGATTTGTGTATTTAAAGACCGCCTGTTTCTACGATAGAAAAGGCAGACTTCGACAGACAGTATTCCAATATACTTGGTTGAGCAGTTACTTCTTTGTTTTCCAGTACACCCTTGAAGCCTCCTTTAGTTCTCAGCTCTCGCCTCCTCTCCGGAAGAGCAGGCCACCTGCCAACTATCGTATCCTTTACCGATAACGTGATTAGCACCTTGCGAACGCGTTACATTTTTTTAACCTCAGCAAGTGGTTAAGAACCTGTCCCCGGATTTAGGCCTGATCAACCTATCAATATCCACCTCAGAACGCTAGCGGAGAGAAGCTGCAGAATCACAGCACATTCGGCTTCATCTCAAACCCAAGATAGAGTCTTTGATGACCAGGAGTGGGAAGCAAATCCCACGGCAAGACCTTACAAGGAAGAAACAACCCCGGCGCTCTACTAAAGAGCCGGGTGATCCTGCAAACACGGAAGATACACAACCTCCAGGAGAATTCCCTTCTACTCCAGCAAAGAAGCCTTCCTTTGAACCTCTGAACGACCCTGAATCTAGTAGCGAATCAGATATGGCTAGCACAGGAGGAGGGCCCTCGGGAGGAGGAAAATCTCGGGCAAGGCCTGAAGAAGAGGAGGTACCCGCAGCATTTGAACCCCCTAAGTTTAAACTCCACCTCCCAGCGAAGTTCACAAGCGAAGGGAAAGACCTCAAACCTGAAGCTTTTGAATGATGGGCAACAGAACTCTCACACTTCCTACTCTTACAAGGAAAAGATGTGGAAGACCCTACAACCGGACTTATCATTGGATCATTTTGCGAAGGAAAGGCAACCGACGCATACCACCAATGCTATAAGGATTTCGGCGGTAATGTAAGATTAAGAGGATCTACAGTTCTCGATTACCTGAAAGGATGATTCCAATCATCTATAACCAACGACCTCCTTTACAACAAATTCAACCAGCTCCAGCAAGTTAACGGAACGTATGTCAAGCGAATCACCGATGTGGCTACGGACTTAGTGATGTTTAAGGACTGGATGGAGAGAGGAAGTATCTCCAAATACATCCTGAAGCGACGATTTTACGACACCATGCATCCTACCCTCCGGCGAGAAGTAGAACCACTCGAGGAAGATGGCGATGATATTGCATTAATAATTGCAAGAGCAGAACGAAAAGACGCCATTCTCCATGAGACCAAGGCCTACAAAACACAGACATCCTCTAGTAGGAACAGCCAGCCACGACACAAAGCCTCCAGCAACTCTGGAGATGATACCCCACGGGTTTTTAAGAAGAAAAAAAAATCCTGCATAGAATCGAGATGGGAAAAAGGAGAATGTTTTGAATGTGGAAAAACAGGACACATGGCAAAGAACTGTCCTACGAAGAAAGGAAAAGGAAAGGCAATTAAGCAAGAGGCATCGGCGAACAATGTTGAAAGCGATAACGCCCAATCCAGTGAATATGAAGGGATCCATATCGGATATATCGATGTGGAATGCAGCAGTGTTCGACCTCCGGCTACATTCAAACCACACACCGCTCTGGAAGGTACTATCCTGATCAACGGCAAAAGGGCACGAGTTCTATTCGACACGGACGTAATCGGAAGATATATGATCAGTAATGCCTTTGTCTCCGTCCATGGACTCCCAACCCGAGACCTTAACCAACCCATACCAGTCAATATGGCAGTAAAGGGATCACGATCCACAAGCCATAAAACCTGTTCTGCAACTATTCGACTTGGTTCTGCTATACTACCCCCCCAGGAAATGCTGATTGGAAACCTAGCCAAATACGATGCCCTAATAGGCATGCCATTCCTGAACCACCAGAAAGCTATAATCAGGTGTGGGGAAATCAACTATCGATTTCCCAGATCAGAAGGTCAGAGTCTCATGCAAGCCAACAAGCGGAGAGCACCGAGCCGCAGTCAGTGAAGCAACTACCCAAAAACTATTGGATGAATATGCTGATGTTTTCCCTGATCAAATACCCGAAGAACTACCGCCTATGAGAGAGGTGAACCACCACATCCGCCTCCGAGACCCCTCCAATCTCATGAACCAACCCACCTACTCTATTCCTGACACATACAAAAGTCCACTTTGTGATTGGATCAACCAACAACAAAGAAGAGGAGTCATCTACCGGGTAGAAGCCCCAGGTGCCGCTCCTATGTTTGTTCAACCCAAAGCAGATGGCAAAAGAATCGGCAACTTGGTTGATCTCAAACTACGGAACGAAAACACGGTTATGGACAGCTCCGCTATCCCAAACCAAACCCAGATCCTAAATGCTGTTGGACGGGCTAGATTCCGAAGTAAGATTGACCTGAGCGATGCCTACTTCCATACAATGTTAGACCCAGAAAGCGAACGCTACAACAGTTTCAAAACACCCTTCGGAAGTTTCATTAGCCGAGTTATGTTACAAGGTGATATGAATATGCCTGCCACCTTTATGCGAATTATGGAAACCCTCCTGAGCGAATACCTCCACCATTTTGTTTGGGTCTACATTGATGATATTCTCATCTTCTCGAACACCGCAACAGAACACGCCTACCATATAGGTTTGGTTTGTACCAAACTTAGGGAAGCTAAATTCTACGCTAGCAGAAACAAATCAATCCTGTTTGCCGACAAACTCGATATTCTAGGACATGTTATAGATGGTGAAGGAATACATGCAGCCCCAGGAAAAATAGCCAGTTTAACGGAATGGTCGACACCCTGGAATCAAAAGGAACTCATGCGATTCCTAGGACTAGTCAACTATATTGCCCAGTTCCTACCACACCATGCCACTGTGACAGCACCGCTCACGGACCTTACCGGCAATGCAGAATTTGTCTGGACCTACACTCATGACCAAGCCTTTACCAACATCAAGGAATTGATAAAAAACGCCAATGTTAACAACCTATTGACTACAGCAAACCAGAACCAATATGGCTGATTACTGATGCATCGGATGTTGGAGTTGGAGCATGGGTTGGACAAGGAGCCTCCCATGAAACGGCAAGACCAGCCGCTTTACACAGCAGAAAGTTCACTAATTCACAGATGAACGATGGGATAACAGACAAGGAAGCCCTTACTGTAATCGATGCCCTTGCCGCTTTCAACCACATCCTCATGGGCAATACCTTCACTATTGTTACCGACCACCAACCTCTCACTAATCTTAAAACAGAAAGGATACCTGGAAGAAGAAGAACAAGATGGATAGGCGAAATCAGCAAATACGATGCAAAAATTATCTACACCCCTGGAAGAACGAACTATTTAGCTGACGCTCTCTCCCGCATATATGAGAATCAAGACCTCGCAAACCCTCCCCTTGTTCACGACCACACAAGACAAAGCGAGGACAGTCCTGATGACACCTCCTATGAACAAGAACCATCGATGGCTGCCGCCAGCTCTGCCACTCCCTCCAATCCTTTCTCTTACACCATGTACAGTGCTGCCGGAACAGAACGAGGAAAGGACATTGATGAAGAATGGAAAGACAATTGCACGCTCTGCAGCACACCTCCTCACGAACTTGAACAAAGCAGACTCCACTGGTCCCACTGTTATCACGACACCTGCCCTTTTCACCAGACTGAGATCAAGTTCGGCAACAGATACCAGCGACCGTACTATATGCCTGCTAACGATTCCAAAGACACCAGCTTCGACACCGAAGAAGGAGCAGAAGAGATGATCAATGATGATGAATCGACCCTATCACCTCCTACATAGCACAGGCTTAATCCTGTTCCAACACGATACCAAGGTCTTAAAGAACTCGAACAAGCAGCAGCCTACGTGGATGCAATATCCTATTTACACCCCCCACAGTCAGCCCCGCCATCCTCTCCTCCCATAATCGATTCACGACCACTATATGGTGGACCCTTACGAGTATATAACAATGAAGCCATTGTCTCGGTCATACCCCCTACTATTCCCGAGCATCGGCGTCACCTCTATGAAACCTTTCAGGAAGAGGAAGCCCCTATTGAACCAACAAGAGGATCCCTAATTGAGGATGAACGAGATGTTAGATCGACTACAGAAGAATTAACCTCCTCTTTCCGAAGCCAAATGATAGCAGGATACCGCCATGACCCGATTTACTTTAAAGCCATGGATAGCTTCAGGCATGGAGACCTCACCCCCTACAACATATCAAATGGAATGGTCTATACCAGCACCCGTTATGGTGAACACTGTCTATACATACCAAAAGGCCATATGTTCAATGGAATGACTATTAGAGAATATATTATTTCCGAAATCCACAACAAAGGACACCATAGTGTGGATCGCAACCTCCAATATGCCTCAGAATATGTTTACTGGCCTGAAATGCGAAAGGACTTCCGCGATTTTGTCAGGCAATGCGAACTCTGTCAGGCAAATAAGCAGCGAACACAACTTCCTGAAGGGAAAGCTCAGACCCTCCAACTACCATGTGAAATATTTGAATCCTATGCCATCGATTTCGCAGGACCATTCAACAAATCCGCTGGATTTGACACCATCTTGGTAGCTGTGGACCGATTTTCTGGATATACCTGGCTCATTCCAATGAAAGTTACCGATTCCTCCAAAGACACCTGGAATAACCTCCAACGATACCTGTTTACCCCACATGGGTACCCCTTATCTATTGTCAGTGGCGCTGATCCCCGCTTTACCACTAGATTCTGGAAGCAAACCTTGACCTCCCTCGGAATAAACTACATTATGGCTACCCCAGGACACCATGAGACTAATGGCCAGGCAGAAGGAAAAATCCGCGAGGTTAAGACCGGAATTAGAAACTTGATCAATGAACGACAAACCAACTGGGAACCAGCCCTTGTCGAACTCGCTTCATATATCAATGCCGGATTTTCAGATACCTTGGGGATGTCGCCATACAAGGCAGTCTTTGGCCGCCAATACCCTCTCCTACCTACAACTCTATTCAAGAACTCCTCAGTCCCTACCTCCGACGACCACTTAAACCGCCATCAAGCAATTCAGAATGACGCTTTCCAAGCTGTTAAGGCTGCCCGATTCTGAAGCACCACTACTGCTCAGAAGCGACGATGCAAACATGTCCCTATTCCACCAGGTGATATGCTCATGGTACATGGAAACATGTTCATCACCAATGTTGGACGCAGCAAGAAACTGCAACCCCGATGGCGAGGACCTTTTAAGGTCTTATCCATTGACGAACATACAGAGAACTACACTGTCCAGATGGATGGACACATGTACCGCCGCAATACTGCAGTATTCCACGCCTCTGCTGTCAAACGATTCCACCCAAATGACGACTCCAAGTTCCCTGGAAGAACCCACTCTCGACCTGCACCTATCATCATTGAAAAGAAAGATGAATGGGAAGTTGAAGAAATCCGAGACCACCGCCTTTGGCATGGAAATGACCAGTTCCTAGTCAAATGGAAAGGGTATCCGACGGGCGAGAACAGCTGGGAACCACTAGAAGGACTAGAGCACGCTATGGAAATGGTAAACGAATGGTGGAAAGACAATATGCCAAACGAATCCCTCCCTCCAACGATCAACTATATCACCATGTGCTGGACACCCACGATGCCAAAAACTGAGCGATGGCACGCAGAACTCGAAACTACAGATGGATTTTGGGCACCATACTTTGAATCGGAATTCGAGAGTAGCGATGAGGAGAATCAAGGTATGGAGCAGGCCCTCGACAACCTTATCTAGTCACCAATCACCATCCGAATACCATAACGATGTCAAACTATGTGGAGCTCAATGTGAGGCAGCGACAACAGATTGTTGGACTGTTGTTGAACCGCGATGTTATCCAACTTGAAGACTATTTCGAAATCCTCTGGATTGACTACTGTCCTGATTGCGATCATGCTTGGATTGATGTACAGCACGAATCTGGTATTCGTGACTACTGTGATTTAGAGTTCTTCGAGTCTAAGTGTTTCCTTAGGGTTTCTTCTTGCCCCTGGTGTGATACTTATGATGAAGAATTTCTTGCAGAAACTGAAGCCATGAGTTTCTCAGAATCCTCTTTTGATGATTATTAGGTTTTGTTTGTTTAAACAGTTGTTTTGTTTTGGGGAATGTAACCGGTACGGGTACTTGGTTATTGGTTTTGTTTTATGTTTTGTTTTAAGTATCGCTTTGATACTTGGTTTGTTTTAAGTATCGTTTGATACTTGGTTTGTGTTTCTAAGTATCGTTTGATACTTGGATTTGTTTTATGTTTTGCTTTAAGTATTGCTTTGATACTTGGTTTGTTTTAAGTATCGTTTGATACTTGGATTTGTTTTATGTTTTGCTTTAAGTATCGCTTTGATACTTGGTTTTGTTTTATGTTTTGTTTTAAGTATCGCTTTGATACTTGGTTTGTTTTAAGTATCGTTTGATACTTGGTTTTGTTTTATGTTTTGTTTTAAGTATCGCTTTGATACTTGGTTTTGTTTTATGTTTTGTTTTAAGTATCCCCTTGATACTTAAAGAGTTTTTACCAAAGTGTATCGATTGATACCTTTGATTAGTTTCATTCATGCTAGACATGAATAGATTTGTGTATTTAAAGACCGCCTGTTTCTACGATAGAAAAGGCAGACTTCGACAGACAGTATTCCAATATACTTGGTTGAACGGTTACTTCTTTGTTTCCCAGTACACCCTCGAAGCCTCCTTTAGTTCTCAGCTCTTGCCTCCTATCCGGAAGAGCAGGCCACCTGCCAACTATCGTATCCTTTACCGATAACATGATTAGCACCTTGCGAACACGTTACAATAACAGGGAATGATATTTCTCTTCTTCTTTCTTCTTCTGACCTTACAATAGCACTAGGCCTCTGCCTATGTTTACTAATAGTACAAGACCTTTGTCTTCTATCGGGAACACCTATTGTAAGCTTTCTCTAACTTCCCTTCTTGAAGAGTATTCTTATCATAGTAGCAATAAAGATAGTGATAATGGTAAAAAGCAGAAAGGAGTTATATATTCATTAAAGTAATAAATAGGGGAAGTACTTAGAATTCAATCTAATTTTATTTAAACTCGTACCGCCAACACTAGTATACGACAAGTCCCTGCCAGTACAGGAATACTGCTAACCTGTAATAATTCCTCCTCAGATGGTTAGTTCTTGGTGATGGGAACAATACTTCTCTTCTTCTTCTGTTTCTTTCCCTAGTCTTATGATAGTACTAGGCCTCTGCCTATGTTACTGATAGTACAAGACCTTTATCTTCTATCAGGAACGCCTATCGTAAGCTTTCTCTAACTCTTCTTTATGAAGAGCTTTCCTCAGCCTAATGATAAATGTTGCAATAAAGATAAAGATCGTAAGGTGGTTTTATATTCGTTTAAAGTAATAAATAGGAAAAGTACTTAGAACAAAGCATGAAGAGCCTATCTTTCTTGGCCATACCAGCCTCATAAAATAGTACTCTTCCCATCCTAGGTCATGAGACCTAAAGTGGTCACATGTGCGAAAGTAAATCCTAACAAACTAATCATATGACCAAACTGGTCACATGTTCAAAACCCATGACCTCGTAGCGAGATCATGTGTAAAAACTCATAAACCAATCATAATACAATAAACAAGTCATATGACTCAAGTGGTCACATGTGTAAAACCCATGACCTCATAACAAGGTCATGTGCGAAATATAAATCATATGCGCAAGGCATACCTGCAAGGCACACTCGTAAGACATACTCGCCAGGTGCATGTCTCATGACTCATAATTGAGTCATGTGCGAAATATAACAACACATAATATAATAAATCATATGACTTAATTGAATCATATATGTGAAATAATAACATACCTATGACTCAAAATCATAAGTCATCTGAAAACCTTTTCTGTACTAAGCCATGTTTGTAACATAACCGGTATACTACTAATCCTAAGCTAACTAAGTCTACGGTCCTGCACCTACTATTCCTGAGTCATACCTGTACAAAAACTAATTACAAGACTATCAAGCAACCTAGCGCCCTTCCCGGTTCAAGTCTGTAGCCCCTCTGGTATGAAGCCAACCAGCACTAAATGTAGCTATCGCTGAGTAAAGGACCAATCTGACTAGGTTCCTCGTCCAAAAATATAAAATCACTACCACTGGTCTGAATACCATCCTGCAAAACCTCCATCACACTAGAAAACCAATAAATACAAACTAAACCTACATGCGACACAATGGCAGGAAGGAGGTAACCAACATGTTCACCTCTCATGCCTGCATGCCTGGCCGTCGACCCTATGAATCCACTTTGCCAATTGCGTCAGAAGAGTGTATCGGTGAGGAGGACCTATACCTGCTGCCTGTTTCCTAAAACAATTCTCAACAAACTGTTAGGAATACCAAGATCCGATACCTAGGAACCACCCTAGGTAGGGTAACCTATCCCGAAATCGAAATCTCAGGTCTCCAACACCCCCCTCCGGCCCCCTTACGGGGCACGCGTGTCATCATACATATCGATCTAAGTTGCGTCCTGTGAGTATTATACCACAGAATCGAAGGTGTTAAAATAATACCGTATACGTCGCTGCCATCCGTCCGACCGGATCCTGTTCGCAGGATATATAAGAGGGGACCTTCGGCTAGGTCTGGGAAGTATAACGGAGTGAATCCGTCAACTACCCAGAAGGTTACTAGGCTTCAAGTACGAGATATCTTTGGCATAGGCCGCAAGTAACGGGACGTTTTCGTGCAAAGAGATGATAATGAATAGTAAAGGATCTTAATGAAAGACCAATACATTCACATCCACCCTACGATAACCAGAAGAGTCTGGAACTCCTAAGAATACTACCATCGAACCCAATGGAGTTCAAGGAGTGTTACAACTAGGTTCCAGTACATACTGCAACCGAGGGGGTGACTCCCAAACCGGTGACAGTAACCAGAATCATGTTACCCACGGTAACCAAGGGTTACCGACCGAGGGATTATCTACCAACCCTATGGAAAGGCTTCCTGCAGGAAAGTAGGAAGTCCTCCGGAAAAGATTTATCGGTTGGGTATGGAGTTATGAAGAGTTGAAGTTAGATGACCTAGAAAGTCGGTAATAACAACTATCTTCGCAGATGCAACCCGCAGATGAAACTGATCATTTCATCGACAAGGGAGATGATTGGAGCCAACACAGTTCGACTTGAGAATTGGGCCATTTGTCTAAAAATGACTCTCACCATCGGATAATTACTATTGGAAACAGTATGACTTCCAAATAGTCATATTATAATTATCAAAGAGGGTGTGATGATTTTCAGGGTCTCCAGGTGTTCGCACCTTGGAAGAAAACCCGACGTTGTGAGTTATATTGGAAAAAGGTACATGGTTGTATGTTAGTTAGATGTAGTCCGCGAACACTCAGACGTGGAATATAAATATCGAAGTGCCTCCCAAGCGTTAGACATCATCAAGCAACGGAGAAGAGACCTTAACAATATAATATTGTTTTTACGATTTTACTTTACTTTACTTTACTTTACTTCGCTCTTAGTAGTCATAAACGAAACGAGCGAAGTCCGAGCCTTCCTAGACAATCTCCGTCTATAAAAACGAATCTCGATCGGCCTAGACAACTCTGAAGTCTATCGGGTTATCTCCGCCTAACACAAACAAAAGAAATACATGGAGGTAGTAACAGACTAAAAAGGCTAGTGGGGCCTATCTCCCACCTGTGGTGCCATGTCTCCTCCTACCAAATCCGTAGCCAAACTAAAGAAAACAAACAAACCCTATAAAGCCCAGCATGCTAGACCCAAACAAGTCCAATGTAACAATCCCTGTCTAGATAGTTAGTTCTTGGCGATGGGGAATGATACTTCTCTTTCTGTCTTCTTCTATCTTTGTCTTTCGATAGCTCTAGGCCTCTGCCTACGTTGCCGATAATATAAGACCTTTGTCTTCTATCGGGAACGCCTATTGTAAGCTTTCTCTAACTCATCTTTATGAAGGACTTTTCTTGGCGTAACAATAACAGTGCAATGAAGATAAAGATTGTAAAGATGTTTTATATTTGTTAAAGTAATAAGTAGGAAAAGTACTTAGAACAAAGCGTGAAGAACCTATCTTCCAGGGCCGCCTCGGCCTCCTTATATAGTATTCTTCCTGCTCGTATTCATGTGACCTAAAGTGGTCACATGTGCGAAACCAAATCATAACAAACTAGTCATGTGACCAAAGTGATCACATGCTCAAAACCCATGACCTCATAGCGAGGTCATGTACAAAACTCATAAACCAATCATAACGTAATAAACAAGTCATATGACTTGACTGAGTCATATGCGTGAAACCCATGACCTCATAATGAGGTCATGTGCGAAACATAAATCATATGCGCAAGGCTTACCCGCAAGGCACACTCGCAAGGCATACTCTCCAAGCGTATGTCCCATGACTTATACTTGAGCCATGTGCGAAAGCATTACATATCCCACACATAACAAATCATTTAACCCGAATGAGTTATATGCGCAAAACAACAACATACTTTGTGACTTATAATCATGTGTCACGTGAAAACCTTTTCCATGCCAAGCCATGTTCATGACATTAGCTCCCCTCCTCCTAAGCCTGAGTCCCATCAGGCTTTTTCTCCCAGTTTCAATAGTTCCTGTCCTGTCATGCGCGTGGTCCTTCTCAGCTTGTGGAACTTTTCATCTGCTGTCCTCCATCTGACCCTTACTGATTCCAGGGTCAGATTCGCCATCTTGATCGTGTGCCGCTGATTATCGTTCATCTGTCTTAGCTCTGCGATCGTTTTGTCATTTGCCAAAATTGTGGCCTCGGCTTGGCGAAGTTGTTCTTGGAGTCCCTGTATCTGCCTGTGTAGGCTCCTGACGTCCGGTTCCATGTCTGCTGAGGAGTTTTGGGCCCCTCCCTCCCTGGACCACGTCCTCGCGGCCCATGCCTTTCTGGCATCCTCCCCTTCCAACTCTTTCCTGCTTCTATCTTTCTGTGGGTAGAATCCCGCAGATATTTTTTGTGCCTTCTGCATCCTGCACCCATTTCTAAAGTATTGTTGCCAATGCTTCAAAACGTGGTCCGGGCATGGGCCACGCTTTTGACATTCCGTCGGGAACCATCCCGAGCCTTCTTTGTCGCCAAAGTGTGTTTGGCAACCGTCATTGTAGCATACCGTCCATGACATGGTATTATGCTGTGCTTGTTGTTCCCTCTCCTTAAGGTCTTCATCGGTTGGCCCCATGAATGTGTATTCGGGGCTAGTAGGTGTAGTTTGGCGGGGGCTATTGCCCCAGCCTTTGTGTTGTTGCAACGGTGCGGGAGTCTTTCTCTCGCCTTTGTCTTGGTTGAACATGATCGTCACCTGGGCCGGGCTTGCCTGGGTATCGCTGGTGGAAGGTTGAGATGGCCTCTTGTGCATTTTCGAAGTTGTGTGCGAAGTACCAAGTTTTATTGTGTTCGGGAGAATATCCTGTCCACTTGGCACGGTATTGGAGGTGACCGTGGAAGAAGCGGGAATTGACTATTTCGTCGAGCTGGTATTCTGGTTCTCCGTCGAGTTCGATCGGAGGGGGAAGAATAAGTATTTGTGAAGGAAACTTATTGTCATTGTGTAATTCGAGGAGTGAGATGTGGAATGTGTTGTGTATTCACATTGAGGGGAGAAGGTCGAGTTTATAAGCTCGACTGCCCACTTTTTCCAGTATCTGGAATGGTCCTATTTTGTACTGTAGTCCAATTTCTTTGATGGTCACGTTGTATGGATATTGCGTAGTATTAGGCATACCATATCTCCTGGTTGTATGTTCGGATCTGGTCTTCGGTGCTTATCATATTGTTCCTTCTTTCATTGTTGTGCTTGACTCATTTCGTATTGTAATGTTTCGTGTAGTTTCCCCATATCGGTTTTGTCCGGTATCACATCATTAATCGTATGATATGTGGTCTCACTTTGTGGATGTTGTCTGTAATTTGCGAAGAAGAGTGTCGTTCTGATTGTTTCTTGCTTTCCATTGTTGTATGCGAATTCGGCCATAGATAACAGCTTCTACCAATCATCTGGTTGATAATTGACGTAAGCCCGTAAATATTGTTCGAGTATCGCATTTACTTGTTCCATTTGTCTATCCGTTTGTGGGTGGAACACTGTGCTCATTCTGTTTTGTATTCCCATTTCTCCGGTTACTTTCTTCCATAGTCCCGATGTGAATAGTATTCCTCGATCGGTAATGATATTCTTTAGGAGGCCGTGAAGTCAAAAGACCTCTCTGAAGAATGTTTGTATAAAATCCCTCGTATTGATATCTTTTCTAATCAGAATGAAATGACTCATTTTAGTCAGATGATCCACCACACCAGGATGCTATCGCAATTTTCCGATACCGGTAGGTCCGTGAAGAAATCTATAGTAATTGTTTCCCATAGTTATTCGGGAACTTCGTTTGATTTTAGTAATCCATATGGTACATGTTTAGCCATTTTCGTCCTTGGGCATATGTCGCAGTTTTTGACATATCGTTTGACATCTTCACGCAGTCCTGGCCAATAGAATGACCTCGTGATGAATTCCGTGGTTTTAGCCATTCCTCCGTGTCCTGCCGTTCGGATATCATGGTGTTGTCGTATAATGTCTGTCTTTATCCCCTCTTCTTTCGGGATCCATTGTTTTCTGTCGTACCACATATTTCTGTCCTTCCATTGGCATAAACCCACAGCAATTCCTTTTATCTCCTTTTTCCCTTCTTCCAAGGCTTCTCTTATTGCCTGAATTGTTTTGTCTTTCTCGTTTGCGTTCTCAATTCCTCTTTCCTCTATTGATGTGAATTGAATAACCTCCATTGCCTCGAAGTAGGTTTTTAGTAATAGTGTTCTTGTTTTTTGTTTGATTATTTCGTCTTCTTTCGTTTGTGGTTTGTCACTTGTAATCCTGGTGAAAGCATCTGGCTTTCCACTCTCTTTGACTGATCGGTATTCGATTTTGAAGTTGTATTTGCTGAGGTGTTCCATCCATCTTATCTAGTGGTCGTTCAGTTCTTTCGTAGTCATGAACGGGACCAGGTTCTTGTTGTCGGTTAGAACTCGGACTGGATGGTCGTTGTTCAAAACGTATCTCCTCCATTCTTTTAATACTTGAACTATCGCTAATAGGTCTTTGTTTGCAACATCGTAGTTGCACTCTGCGGGGGTCATTTTCTTGGATTGGTAAGACACTAGCCTCCATTTTCCATCATTGTGTTGTTGCGATAGTATGCCTGATCATACATATTTTGAGGCATCCGTTTCGATCATTGTCCTTCGGTTTGGGTTGAAATGAACCAGTATGGGTGCCAATGTTAGATGTGTACATATTGCATCATATGATTTTTGTTCGGTTTCTCCCCATTCTCATTTCTTGTCTTTCTTTGTTAGGTTATAGAGTGGTTTTGCAAGCCTGCTAAATCCCTCTATGAACCTTCGATAAAAGTTGCAGAATCCCATAAAGCATTGAATATCTGTCTTATTGTTTGGTTTGGCCCAATCCAATATGGCTGCTGTTTTGACAGGGTCGACCTTGATCCCACTTCGATTGATGATAAATCCAAGGTATTCTGTTTCTTCCTTATGGAATTCGCATTTTGTTGGTTTGATCTTCATTCCCAATCCTTGTATTGCGGCCATGATATTGCTGATATCCTTTTGGTGTTGTTGTATATTTTCCGAGTATATGAGTACATCGTCCAAGTATACGATGCAACATATGTCGAGGTATTTATTAAGTACTTTGTTGATCCATCTCTGGAATGAAGCCGGTGCGCTGGTTAGTCCAAAGAGTATAACCAAGTATTCAAACATTCCGTATCTTGAGGCAAATGTAGTCTTCCATTCATCTCTTGCCTTGATGCGTATATTGTGGTATGCGTTCTTGATATTGAGTTTGGTGAAGTATTTTGCTGACTGCAGTCTGTCCGGTGCTTCTCCAATCAAAGGTAGTAGATATCGGTCTTTCTTGGTAACTGAATTGAGGGCTCTGTAGTCCACGCCGAGTCTCATTTTTCTGTCTTTCTTTTTGACGAATAGTATTGGGGATCCTCTTGAGGCGAAAGAGTCCCTGATCCATTCTTGTTTTAAGTTTTGCTCGATATACTTCCTAAGTTCTTCGAGCTCTGCTTCTCCTAGTGGGTATAACTTCTTGTAGGGAATCTCTTTTGTCTTTTCCGTTTTTTCATCTTTGTCCAGCTAAATTTCGTGATCGATTCCTGGTCTTCGAGGTGGTAGCTCCATAGCTTCTTCTTCTTAGAATAGATTCGTGAATTGGTGATGTTCTTTTGGAACCAATTCTTTCCATCCCTTTTTGCTTTAGTATTTCTTGTCCTGGATTGCTAGCTCTGTGCTGATGTTGATTTTTGCTAGAACTGCTTTTTCATCTTCGTATGTCCATTTGAGAATTCCTGTTGTTTCTCCTCTTTGATAGTACCATCCAAAGGCTTATGCTGTGATCTCTTTGGTCTCAATGCTTTTTGTTGCATCGAGTTGGTTTTGCTCCGTACTTCCAAATCCCTTGTTTCCTCTTGTGGTTTATTTCAGTTGATCTACTTCATGCAGATCCTCTTTGTTGATTTTTTCGATGATCAACTGTGCGATTAGATCGCCTTGCTGTACTTGGTAGTCCTCTTGAGCTAGGTTAGCCATGACCACTTTGATTTCACCTGTATAGTTGATGTCGATTACCCCTGCCATGGTCATGAGCCGATGTTTCACCGCTAGACCACTGCAGGGTGCTATTCGTCCATAGGTGCCTTCCGGAAGTCCAATGGCTATTCCCGTTGCTATCATTGCCTGCCCGTTGGCAGGTATCTCGATTCCTTCGTTGGCATATAGGTCGTGTCCTGCTGCCCCTTTGGAATCCTTGGTGGGTACTCATGCCTCTTGGTCCCGCCTTTGTATCTGGACTCTCTTATCTTGCCGTATTTCGGCGAACTTTGCATGCAAAGTTTCTTCTTCTGCTTCTTGTATCAGTGTTGAGTAGACCACAGGTGAACTGTTGAGATATCGTATCGCACATAGTTCGCTTGTAAAGGTCATCTTGTTCTCATTCTGATCGATCCTCAGATTATGCTTTCGTAACCATGGCATCCCTAGGACTATCTCATGGTTTTTTAGATCTGCTACTTGAAAGGTTGCCATTTTCCTATGGCTGTCAATGTCCATAGGAACTGTCGCCGTATGGGTTATAGGACCCATAGCGCTTGGATTTCTATCTGCCAAGTAGACTTGTCTCGCTTTCTTCTCTTGTTTGGTGTGGAGGTCGTATTTGTCGCATATTTCTTTATCGATGAAGTCTTTGGTGGCCCCAGAGTCGAGCATTGCATATATTGTTGTTTCTTTATTTTCTTCATTATATATTTTCATTTTGATCATCACATGATCTCTATCTTCTTCCCCTCTTTGCGTGTGTAGTGCCATGTAGTAGTTCACTACCTTGATTGGTTTTCCAGGTCCACATCTTGGGTCTCCCGGACCACCGTTTACTGGGGACCCTCATCGTTTTCCGCTGGTGAATCCTCTGCTATCATTTCGCGGATGTTGCTCCTTTTTTCATTTTGGAAATGATTATTTCCAGCAGCTCTGTTCCCTTGGCATCTGTTGTCGGGTCGGCTTCTGCATTCTCGTATCTGATGTCCTGCTTTTTGGCACCTCAGGCTGAGTTTTTCGTTCATTCTTCTAGCGTATACTTTCTTAGACAGGTGCAGAGCAGGTCCTGCTCTTGATTTGTCTAACTCCATTGGCTCGCCTGGTGGTAATGTTCCACTTTCTCCTCGAGTTGCTGGTGGTTTGAAGGTCCCGTCCACATTCCTGGATGATTGGACCACACTGTGGGCTATAGTGTTTTCCGAGTTGCTTCGAACCATGTTTAATTTGCTTTCCTTATCAATTGCCCATCTTGCAAATTGTTCGGCTGTCCTATAGCGCAGGTTGGAGATTCCCCCTGCCTCTTGGAGTCTCTCGCTGCAGTTTCTCAGGAGGAAGATGTAGAGAGTAGCATCATCAAACTCGGCCTCATATTCCAATAGTCGGCATTCATTCCAGTATGCTGAGAATGTTTGTTTTCCTTGTTGGAGTTTTTCTAGCTTTATTCTTGCTGTTTCTTTGGTGTTGGGATCTCCAAATTGTTCGAAGAGTGTCGCCTTGAACTCTTCGTATGTTACCCATTTTCTCTGCTTCCTTCTGTCTTGGAAAGGCATGATCCATTGTCCCGCAAGTCCCCTGAGTAGAGATTCTATGTATGGAATCTTGATCTCTTCATGGTGATCTCCATAGCCCTTGACGGCAAAATATCCTTCACATTGCGCTAAGAATATTCGTAGCTTGTCTTCAGTTCCTTCGTATGTGTCGGGCTACTTTGCTTTCGGTCTTTGGACATTTCCTTGCCCTGTATTTCGTGTGGCTGCGAGAAATGCCTGAAACTGATTTTCAGTTATTCCAAGTATGCTGGTTCCTGGTGCTGGAGCGGCTGGGGCCGGTGGCCCAGGTACTGCGGATCCATACATTCTCTCGGGTCGTGGAGTTCCTGCAGGAGAGCTATTGACTCGTGATCCTTTCTCTGGGGTTACTGGGCTTGCTGCTCTCGAGGGTTCTGCTGAGGCGTGATCTAAGGCGTTGCTGAATCCTCCTAGGTTTAGGTTTTGATCATCGATGTCAATATCTCCTTCCCTGTCTAGATTGAAGGATGCCGTCTTGTATCGTTTGACATCGCACTTAGGTGACACTTTGTAATGTAATTATCCCTCTCTAGATAGTTAGTTCTTGGCGATGGGGAACGATACTTCTCTTTCTGTCTTCTTCTTTCATTGTCTTTCAATATCTCTAGGCCTCTGCCTACGTTGCCGATAGTACAAGACCTTTGTCTTCTATCGGGAACGCCTATCGTAAGCTTTCTCTAACTCGTCTTCGTGAAGGACTTTTCTTGGTGTAACAATAATGGTGCAATGAAGATAAAGATTGTAAAGATGTTTTATATTTGTTAAAGTAATAAGTAGGAAAAGTACTTAGAACAAAGCGTGAAGAACCTATCTTCCAGGGCCGCCTCGGCCTCCTTATATAGTATTCTTCCCGCTCGTAGTCATGTGACCTAAAGTGGTCACATGTGCGAAACTAAATTATAACAAACTAGTCATGTGACCAAAGTGATCACATGCTCAAAACCCATGACCTCATAGCGAGGTCATGTACAAAACTCATAAACTAATCATAACGTAATAACCAAGTCATATGACTTGACTGAGTCATATGCACGAAACCCATGACCTCATAATGAGGTCATGTGCAAAACATAAATCATATGCGCAAGGCTTACCCGCAAGGTACACTTGCCAGGCATACTCTCCAAGCGCACGTCCCATGACTTATACTTGAGCCATGTGTGAAAGCATTATAAATCCCACACATAACAAATCATTTAACCCGAATGAGTTATATGCGCAAAACAACAACATACTTTGTGACTCATAATCATGTATCATGTGAAAACCTTTTCCATGCCAAGCCACATTCATGACATCCAACCAGGTGGTCAGAACCCACTATCCGCACAGGTGGCCATCAGCCAGCCAGTCCATCAGGAAGCTTTGCAGCACTCAGCAGCTTTGCCTAACAGCCCAAGCCCAACTGGAAACACTTAATTAGACCTTGCCCAATCTGATGCAAGCCAGACTGGTGCTTGCAGGTGCCTCTCTCACCCAATCAGCCCCCCTAAGCTCCACACACCAGACATCAAAGAGCCTATCCAGCCCCCTCAGTCCCTCAGACAGATCAACCATCCGACAGCTATAGGATAGCCTATACCCAGCCCAACCAGGCAGCCACTGGGCTTGGCCACCCAACTGAGCCTCATTCCGTGGTATCATGTAACTGAGGGGGGGCTTACCAGCTATAGTCAGGAGCCACAAAGAAGGTAGCATTAATACCTGAAGGCCCCGGCACCAGTCACACCATTCAACCAAACCAAACTGAAGTCCAACCAAGCCCGGAAAGAGTAAGAAGAGCCAGCTAAAGCCAGCCCTACAGGTCTGGCAACAAGTACAGACCAAATGACGGGCAAGAGGTGCTTCTAACTAATATGACAGGAAGGAGGAGAGTGAGTGAACAGAAGCAGAAAAACAGAAGGTAGGTCCCACTTGCAATGGGTGAAGCCACCAACCACAATCCATAACTGAACTACCTAAACACACAGACAATGTGAGTGCCTGGCAGCCAATTATCCCACACCACTCCAGGCAGCAATAAATAACCACATCAGGGAGTAAGATCTTTCAGGGTCAAAGCCATCCCTACTGAGATAAGGAGGAGAAACCTGACTGAACTACTGTAAATGCTGTAAGAACAAAAGCTTTAAGGGAACGGTGATAAACAATATCGTAGAATTCCGACCGTAGAAACATAATGTGACCAGGAGGGGCTGGGCGGGTACCACTCAGCCATCTGAGGAATGATGTGGTCGGTACGACGAGTTGAAACTTGGGAAGGTCATCAGTCTATCCCAAGGGCGTTTTGCATCGTGAGATTTAAGGACTCTATTAAAACCCAACAAACGTGGGCTGGCCCAAAGAATGACACAGGTGATCTCATCCAAACACAATGTTCAATCCCCCCAATTGAATAGGAAACCTGTGAAACCTGTGAAACCTGCGAGTAGACAATAGACAGGAAGCCGAAGTTATTTTACCAAAAGAGGCTTGTAAGCGACCGTGATGAAGTGCTTGCAGTGACAGCATTGTGAGATAGCTATCAGGTAACAAAACGAGAAGCAAACAAGTAATCCGCTACACAACACAAATAGACCTCAATACCAAGAACTCTAGGAACTACTGAGCGAACTCAGATATCTCCCACAGAATCCCCAGCATCAAGGGCTATCGTGGATGTGAAAGAAATGCTCTGAGGCAAAGTGACGGCAAGGATGAGTAAAAGTAATTAGAACAAAGTGTAAAGAACCTACTCTCCTCAGCCATACTGGCCTCCCTATATAGTGTTTTTTTTACTCCAAGTCATGTGGCCCAAGGTGGTCACATGTGTAAAACCCAGGACCTCGAAGCAAGATCATATACAAAAACTCATAAACCAATCATAATGTAATAAACAAGTCATATAACCCAAAATGGTCACATGTACGAAACTAATGATCTAATAATGAGGTCATGTGCAAAAAATAAATCATATGTGTAAGGCTTACCTGCAAGACATACTTGCAAGGCACACTTACCAGATGTACGTCTCATGACTCATAATCGAGTCATGTGCAAAACATAACAAATCATAACCTAAACAAGTCATATGATGAAAGTAGTCATATGCGTAAAACAATAACATACCTATGACTCGTAATCATGAGTCATGTGAAATTCTTTTCCATGCCAAGCCATGTTTGTGACATTAGCTCCTCTACCTCTAAGCCTGAGTCCTGTCAGGCTTTTTCTCCATTCTTTAATCATTCCTGTTCAGCTGTACATATTGACCTCGGAAGCCTATTGAACTTATCATCGACTGTCCTCTACCTTATCTATACCTATTCTAGTACGAGGTTTGCCGTCTTGATTTTATACCTCTGATTGTTATTCAGCTGTCTTAGCTCCATGATTGTTTTCTCGTTTAGCAAAATGGTGGCTTCGGCTTGGCCAAGTTGTTCTCAAAGTTTTCTGATCTATCTGTGTAAGCTTCCGATGTCTGGCTCCATTTCTGTTAACGAGTTTTAAGCTCCCTCCTTCATGAGGCTCGTTCTCAAAACCATACACCATATACTGGTATATTTTCTACTCAACATGTCCTTTGTTCTATCCTTTTACAGGTAGTACCCTACAGTAATTTTCTTTATCCTGTGCATCTTGCACGTGTTATTGAAACACTGTTTTCAGTGCTTTAAAGTATGGTCTGGGTATGGACCATACTTTCGGTATTCTTTTGAGAACTATCCTGAGTCTTCCTCGTCCTAATAGTGTATGGGACATTCATTGTTGTA
The DNA here is from genome assembly GCF_000151645.1 of Tuber melanosporum. Taxonomy (NCBI): domain Eukaryota; kingdom Fungi; phylum Ascomycota; class Pezizomycetes; order Pezizales; family Tuberaceae; genus Tuber; species Tuber melanosporum. The sequence continues at coordinate 796,451 of NW_003298875.1, read as the reverse complement.
GTACACCGTCCAACTCATTATCTTGTGCTTTGCTTTCTCCTCTTGTTCCTTGAGTTCTTTGTCTGTTGATCCCATAAATGAGTATTTGGGGCTCATTGGTATGATATGTCAGGAGCTATCGCCCTATTCCTTGTGTGGTTCGAAGGGCTTGAGAGTATTTCCCTTGTCTTTGTTGCTGAATGTGATTGTCACCTGGACTGGGCTTGCCTAACTATCGCTGGTGAAATGATGAGAGTACATCTTGTACGTTTTCAATATTGTGAAAATATACCAAGCTTAATCATGCTGAGGTGAATAATTGGTCCACTTGACTCTGTATTGGAGGTGACAGTGGAAGAAGAAGAGAATCGATTATTTTGTCAATTTCGTATTCTGGTTCTCTGTCAAGTTTGATTGGAGGAGGAGGAATAATAGTTAGTAAGGGAAACTTGTTATCATTGTGTAGTTCGAGGAGTAGGATGTGGAATATGTTGTATATTAGTATCGAGAGAGGAAGATCGAGCTTATAAGTATAGCTATGTACTTTTTCCAGTATCAGGAACAGTCTGATTTTCTAGTAGTTCAATTTCTTTGATACCCGTATCATATGGATATTGTATGGTAGCAGCTACGCCATATCTCTAGGCTGTATATTCAGATCGGGCCTTGGATGGTTATTATATTGCTTTTTCTGCCATTATTGTGCTTGGCTCATTTTGTATCGTAATATTTTATGTAGTTTTTCCACATTTGTTTTGTCTATTATCATGGCATGAATCGTATGATTTGTGGCCTAACTCTGTGCATGTTGTCCATAATTCACAAAGATTGGTGTCATACCTATCGTTTCTTGTTTTCTGTTGTTGTATTCGAACACGGCCATTGATAATAGCTGATACCAATCCTCTTGTTGATAGTTGATGTAGGCCTGTAAATATTGCTTGAGTATTGTATTTACCTGTTCTGTTTGTCCATCGGTCTGCGGGTGAAAGGTAGTGCTCAGCCAATTTTGTATATCCATTTCTCTGGTTACTTTTTGCCATAATCTTGATGTAAATAGTGTTCCTCGATCTGTAATGATATTCTTTAGAAGGCCATGCAGTTGGAAAACCTCTAAGAAGAATGTCCATAAAAAATCTTGTATATTCATATTCTTTTTAAACGAAATAAAATGACTCATTTTAGTCAGGCAATCCACTATGACCCGGATACTGTCATATCCTGCTGATGGAGTTAGGTCTAAGATGAAATCCATAGTAATTGTTTCCCAATGTCATTCAGGTATCTTGTTTGATTTCAGTAATCTATAAGGTTTACTTCATGTTTAGCCATTTTTATTTATTGACATATGTTGCAATTTTTGACATATCTTTTGACATTCTCTTGCTATTCTGGCCAGTAGAATAACTTTGTGATAAATTCTGTAGCTTTAGCTGTTCCTCTGTATCCCACCATTGGGATATTGTGATGTTGTTATATAATGCTCGTCCTTATCTTTTCTTCCTCTGGGATTCACTGTTTTCAGTCGTAACATTTGTTGCCATCCTTCAATTGGCATAAATTCTAGACAATTCCTTCATATTTTTTCCTTTCTTCAATGCTTCTCTTATGACCTGAATTGTTTTGTCTTCTTTGTTTGTCTTCTGGATTCTCTTTTCCTTAGTTGATGTAAATTCAATAACTTCCATTACCTTGAAGTAGCCTTTGGTAATAGTGTTCATGTTTTCTGTTTGATCCTTTGTCTTCTTTTATTTCTGGTTTGTTGCTTGCAATTCTTGTGAGACCATCTGGCTTTCAGCGCTCTTTTCCTTGTTGATATTCAATCTTGAAATTGTACTTGCTGAGGTGTTCCATCCATCTTATCTGGTGATCGTTTTATTTCTTCCTGGTCATGAACGGAATGAGATTCATATAATTGGTGAGAATTCGGACGAGATGGTAGTTGTTGAGGACATATCTTCTCCATTGTTTCAGTGCTTAAAATGTTGCTAATAGTTCCTTGTTGGCAATATCGTAGTTGCATTCCACTGGAGTCATTATCTTAGATCAATAAGACACTAGCCTCTATTTTCCATCTTCGCATTATTCCGACTAGATGCTAGAGTACACATATTTTATAGTGTCTAATTGGATTATTGTCTTTGGGTTTGGGTTGAAATGAATTAATATCAGTACCAAAATCACATGTGTCCTGATAGCATTAAATGCTTTCTGTTCCATTTCTCTCCATTCCTATTTCTTGTGTTTCTTGGTTAGGTTATATTGTGGTTTAACAAGCCTGCTAAACCCTTCTATGAACCTCCAATAGAAGTTGCAAAATCCTATGAAGCACAGTATGTCCATTTTGACTGGGTCAACTTTGACTCCGCTTTGATTGATAATAAATCCTGAGTATTCAGTTTCTTCATTATGGAATTCCCATTTTGTTGGTTTGATCTTCATTCTTGATTCTTGTATTGCAGCTATGATGTTGCTAACATTCTTCTGATGTTCTTGCATGTTTTCTGAATAGATGAGTACATTGTGTAAGTAAACGATGCAACATATATTGAGATACTTATTGAGTACTTTGTTGATCTATTTTTGGAATAAAGCCAGTGCATTGGATACTGTGATAGGCATGACCATGTATTCGCACATTCCACATCTTGGGGTGAACATGGTTTTCCATTCATCTCCTGATTTGATTCAAATATCGTAGTATCCGTTCTTGATATTGAGTTTGATGAAGTATTTTGCTGATCATAATCTGTCCAAAACTTCTCCAATCAAGGGTAGCAGATATCATTCATTTTTGGTAACCAAACTGAGTACTCTGTAGTCAATACAGAGTCTCAACTTTCTATCCTTCTTCTTGACTAATAGTATAGGAGATCCTCCTGATGCAAAGGAGTCTCTGATCTATTTCCTTTTTAAGTTTTACTTGATGTACTTTCTGAGTTCTTGGAGTTCTGCCTCTCCTAATGGGTATAGCTTCTTGCTGGGAATTTCTTTTGAAATTTCTGTTTTTTCTTCTTTGTTCAGCTGAATCTGATGGTTGATTCCTGGTCAGCAGGGTATTAGCCCCGTAGCTTCCTCTTCTTGGGATAGGTTCATGAATTGCTAGTATTCTTTTAGAATCAATTCTTTCTATGTCTTTTTGCCTTAGTATTTCCTATCTTAGGTTGCTAGCTCGGTACTGATATTGATTTTTACTAGGACAGCTTTTTCGTCTTTGTATGTCCATTTGAGAACTCTAGTAGTATAACCTCTTCAATAGTACCATCCAAAGGGCTGTACTGTGATCCATTTGGTCTCAATCCTTGTTGTTGTATCAGACTGAGTTTGGTCTGTACTTCCAAACCTATTGTCTCCTCTTATGGTATCTTCTAGTTAATCCACTTCGTGCAATTCTTCATCATCGATCTTTTCAATGATCAATTGTATGATTCGATCGCCTCTCTGGACTTCATAATCTTTGTTTGTCAGGTTGGCCAGGACTACTTTGATTTAACCAATATAGGTGGTGTCGATTACCTTGGCATTTGTTATAAGTCGATGTCTGAATGCTAAACCACTGTGGAGGGCTATCTGTCCATATGCACCATATCATAATCCAATGGCTATTCTGGTCACTATTGTGGCCTGCCTGTTGGTAGGTATCTTAGTCCTCTTATTGGTGGGCAGGTCATATCCTACTGCCTTTTTAGAATCCTTGGTATTCACTTTTGCCTGTAGATCCAGTTTTTATATCTAGACTGTTTAGTCTTATTGTATCTTAGTGAACTTTGTGTGCAAAGTTTCCGCTTCCACTTCTCGAATTGGTATTGAGTAGACCAATGGTGAACTGTTAAGACAATATATCACATATCGTTTGCTGGTACAGATTATCTTATTCTCATTTCAGTCAATCATTGGATTATGTCTTCATAACTGTAATAATCTCTCCTCTGATAGTTAGTTCTTGGCAATGGGGAACGATACTTCTGTTCTTCTGTTTCTTTCCTTAGTCTTACGATAGCACTAGGCCTCTGCCTACGTTACCAATAGTACAAGACCTTTGTCTACCAGTAGGAACGCCTATCGTAACCTTTCTCTAACTCTTAGTGAAGAACTTTCCTTGGCGTAATGATAATATTGCCATAAAGATAAAGATTGTAAAGGTATTTTATATTTGTAAAAGTAATAAGTAGGAAAAGTACGTAGAACAAAGCATGAAGAACCTATCCTCCTCGTCCGCATCGGCCTCCTTATATAGTGTTCTTCCCGCCCATAGTCATGTAATCCAAAGTGGTCACATGTGCGAAACCAAATCATAACAAACTAATCATGTGACCAAAGTGGTCACCTGCTCAAAACCCATGACCTCATAGCGAGATCATGTGCAAAAACTCATAAACCAATCATAACACAATAAAAAAGTCATATGACTTGATTGAGTCATATGCGTAAAACCCATGACCTCATAATGAGGTCATGTGCGAAACATAAATCATATGTGCAAGGCATACCCGCAAGGCACACTTGCCAGGCGCACTTCCCATGACTTATATTTGAGCCATGTGTGAAAGCATCACAAATCCTACACATAACAAATAATATGACTCGAATGTGTCATATGTGTCAAACAATAACATGTAACTCATAACCATGTATCACATGGAAACATTTTCCTCGCCAAGCCACATTCGTGACAATAACTATGACATCTCTATGACAATCTCATGATTCTTGAGATCCGCTACCTAGAAGGTTGCCATTTCCCTATGGCTGTTAATGTCTCTAAATACTTCCACCGGATAGGTTATATGACCCATTGTGCTCTTAGCCACCTATCCGCTCAGTACACTTGTTATTCTTTCTTTACTTTCCTAGTATGAAGGCTGTATTTGTCGCAGATTTCCTAGTCGATGAAAACTTCAGTAGTCCCTGAGTCAAGGATTGCATATATTGTTATTTCTTCAAGCTTGTAGTTATATATCTTCTTCTTGATCATCATATGATCTCCATCTTCTTTTCCTTGTTATTTGTATAGTACTGTATAGTAGTTTACTAACTTGATTGGGTTTCCAGGTCTGCATCTTCGGCTTCTCAGACCACTGTTTACTGGGAACCCTCATCTTTTTCGCCGATAAATCCATGGCAATCATCTCATGGATGATGCTCATCTTCTGAAATTAGAAGCAATTATTTTCAGCCGCTTTTGTCCTTTAGTATCCATTATCAGAACTACTCTGTAATAATCCCTCCTTGGATAGTTAGTTCTTGGCGATGGGGAACGATACTTCTCTTCTTCTGTTTCTTTCCTTAGTCTTACGATAGCACTAGGCCTCTGCCTACATTACAGATAGTACAAGACCTTTGTCTTCTATTGGGAACGCCTATCGTAAGCTTTCTCTAACTCTTCTTCATAAAGAGCTCTCCTTGGCGTAACGATAACATTGCAATAAAGACAAAGATCCTAAAGGTGTTTTATATTCGTTAAAGTAACAAGCTGGAAAAGTACTTAGAAGTCAATCTAATTTTATTTAAACTCATACCGCCAACACTGGCATACGACGAGCCCCTACCAGCACACGGATACCTCTAACTGGTATACCACTAATCCTAGGCTAACTAGGTCTACGGTCCCACACCTACTATCCCCGAGTGATGCCCGCACGGAAACTAATTACAAGACGATCAAACAACCCAGCGCCAGCCCCGGTCCAAGTCCGTAGCCCGGATGGTGTGAGGCCAGCCAGTACTAAGTATAGCCGAAGCCTAGTAAAAGACCAACTCAACCAGGTTCCTCATCAAGCAATCATAAAATAACTACCACTCTACCTAAATACCATTCCGCGATACCTTCACTACAGTAGAAAACTAAACAAAACATACAAACTAAACCTACAGGCAACACAAAGGCAGGGAGGAGGCAGCCAACATGTCAATCTCTTGCACCCACATGCCAGGCTGTTGACCCTATGAACCCACTTTGCCGGTTGCCTCTGAGGAGCGTACCGGTGAGGAGGACCTGTACCAGCTGCCTGTCCCCCAAACAACAACACTATAAACAAAGGAAATACATAGAGGTAGTAACAGATCAAAAGAAAAGGTCAGTGGAGCCTATCTCCCACCCATGGTGCCATGCCTTCTCCTGCCAACCCCGGAGCCAGACCAAAGAAACCAAACAAACCCCACAAAATTCAGCACACAAGACTCAAACACGTCCAATCAGGTGGTCATAAACCACTATCCGCACAGGTGGCCATCAGCTAGCCGGTCCATCAGGGAGCTTTACAGCACTCAGCAGCTTCACCCAACAGCCCAAGTCAGACTAGAAACACTTAATTAGACCTTACCCAACCTGACGCAGACCTGACCGGTGCTTGCAGGTGCCTCTCCCCCGCCAATCAGCCCTCCCCAAGCCCCATACATCAGACGCCACAGAGCCCATCCAGCACCCCCAGCCCCTCAGACAGATCAGCCATCCGATAGCCACAGGACAGCATATACTTAGTTCCATCAAGCAGCTACTGGTCTTGGCCACTGAACAGAGCTCCAGCCCCCAGTACCCTGTAGCTGAGAGGGCCCACCAGCCTCAGCTGGGAGCTACAAAGGAGGCAGCACCAACACCCAGAGGTATTGGTACCAGCAACACCATCCAACCCAGTCGAACCGAAGTCTAACCAAGCCGGGAAAGAGTCGGCAGAACCAGCTGAAGCCAGCCCCACAGGTCCAGCAGTAAATACAGACCAAACAACGGGCAAAAGGTACCCCCACCTAATGCGACATGAAGGGGGAGGGCGAACGAACAGGAGTAGACAAACAGAAGGTTGGCCCTACTTGCAATAGGTGAAGCTGCCAACCACAATCCACAACCGAACCATCCAAACATACAGACAACGCGAGTATCTGGCAGCCAATCGTCCCACACCACCCCAGGCAGCAATAAACACCACACCAGGGGGTAAGATTTTTCAGGGT
>NW_003298875.1:664168-789374 GCF_000151645.1 Tuber melanosporum | reverse complement strand
AAATGCCACAAGGACAAAATCTCCAAGGGAAAGGTGATAAACAACATCCTAGGATTCCGACTGTAGAAATATAATGTAACGAGGAGGGGCTGGGCAGGTATTGCCATACCACCTGAGGAGTGATGCGGCCAGTACGACAAGTTGAGGACATGGAACGATCATTAAGCGAACTCGTGGGCGTTTTGTATCGTGAAAACTAAGGACTCCATTAAAACCTAACAAGAACATGAGCTGGCCCAGAGAATGACATGGTTGATCCCCCCAAATACAAGGTTCAATCCCCCCAAATGAATGCGAAACCTGCAAGTAGATGATAGATAGGAAGCTGAAGAAACTTTACTGAATGGGACTTGTAAGTGACCGTGATGAATAACTCGAAGTGCCAGTATCGTGAGATAACCAGCAGGCAACGAAATGAGAAGCAAACTAGTAATCTGCCACGCAACGCCTAACAGACCTCAATACCAAGAACCCCAGAAACTACTAAGCGAACTCAGATATCTCCTGCAGAATCTGAGGCATCAAGGCCCATCATGGGTATGCAAGAATTGCTTGGAGTGAAGCGACAGCAAGGACGAGGAAAAGTACTTAGAACAAAGTATGAAGAACCTATCCTCCTCGGCTGTATCGACCTTCTTATATAGTGTTCTTTCCACTCCTAGTCATGTGACCCAAAGTGATCACATGTGCAAAACCAAATCACAACAAACTAATCATGTGACCAAAGTGGTCATATGCTCAAAACCCATAAGCTCGTAGCAAGGTCAGGCGCAAAAACTCATAAACCAATCATAATACAATAAACAAGTTATATGACTCGACTGAGTCACATGCGTGAAACCCATGACCTCATAATGAGGTCATGTGCGAAACATAAATCTTATGTGCAAGGCATACCAGCATGGCATACTCGCAAGGTATACTCGTCAGGTGTACGTCTCATGACTCATAATCGAATCATGTACGAAACATAACAAATCGTAATAGAATAAGTTATATGACCTAAATGAGTCATATGCGTGAAACTATAACATACCTATGACTCATAATCATGAGTCGTGTGAAAACCATTTCCATGCTAAGCTACGTTCGTGATATTAGCTCCTCTTCCCCTAAGCCTGAGTCCCATCAGGCTGTGTCCCCTAGCTTCAATCGTTCATGTCCTGCCGAATGCATGGAACTCCGAAACCTATTGAGCTTGTTGTCTGCTTCCCGCTATCTTATCCTCACTGTTTCCAAGGTGAGGTTCGCCATCTCGATCGTAAGTCGCTGGGCATCATTCAGCTACCTCAGCTTGGCAATCATTTTATTGTTTACTGAAATTGTCACCTCAGCTTGGCCCTGCTGTTCTTGGAGTCTGTGGATTTGCCTATGTAGGCTTCTGGTATCCGGTTCCATCTCCTGGAATGAATTTTGGGCTTTCCCCTCCCTGGGCCTCATCCTCAAGGCCCTAGCCGTCTGCCATATCGTGGCATTCTTTTCGTCCAACTCTTTCTTTGTCCCATCCTTCTGCGGGTAATATCCTGCAGTAAATTTCTTTATCCTGTGCATCTTGCACGTGTTATTGAAGCACTGTTTCCAGTGCTTTAGGGTATGGTCCGAGCGCGGACTAAACTTTTTGTATTCTCTCGGGAACCATCCTGAGCCCTCTTTGTCTCCATAATGTGTAGGACATCCATCATCGTAGTATACCGTCCATGACATGGTGTTATGCTGTGCTTGTCTTTCCCTTTCTCTGAGTTCTACATTAGTTGGCCCCATGAATGAGTATTCGGGGCTGGTGGGTATGGTTTGTCTAGGTCTATTGCCCCAGCCCTCGTGAAGTTGTAACGGCGTGGGAGGCTTTCCCTTATCTTTGTCTTGGTTGAATGTGATCGTTATAGGGGCTGGGTTTGCCTGGGTATCGCTAGTGGAAAGTTGAGAGGGCATCTTGTACCGGTTCAAAGTTTTGTGAGAAGTACCAAGTTTTATCGTATTCGGGTGAATATTCCGTCCACTTGACTCGGTATTAGAGGTGACCGTAGAAGAGGCTCAAGTTGACTATGTGGTCGAGTTCGTATTTTGGTTCTCCGTCGAGTTCAATTAGAGGAGGACAAATAATTGTTTATGAGAGAAACTTGTTGTCGTTGTATAATTCGAGGAGTGAGATGCGGAATGTGTTGTATATTCGCATTGAGGGTGGAAGGTGGAGTTTATAAGCTTGACTGCCCACCCTTTCCAGTATCCTGAATGGTCCAATTTTCTTGTAGTCTAATTTCTTGGATGGTCATGTCGTATGGATATTGTGTGGTATTAGACATACCATATCTCCCGGTTTTATGTTTGGATCCAGTCTTCAGTGTTTATTGTATTGTTCTTTTTGCCATTGTTGTGCTTGACTCATTTCGTATTGTAAGGTCTCGTATAGTTATCCCATGGCTTTTTTGTCCTGTATCATACCATTAATCATATGATAGGTGGTCTGACTTTGTGGATATTGTCCGTAATTCACGAAGAAGGGTGTTGTGCTGATCATTTCTTGTTTTCCATTGTTGTATGTAAATTCCTCCATTGATAGCAGTTTGTACTAATCATCTTATTGGTAATTGACGTAGGCCCGTAAATATTGTTCGAGTATCGCATTTACCCGTTGCATTTGTCCATCTATTTGTGGATGAAATGCCGTGCTCAGCCAGTTTCGTATTCCCATTTCTCCGCTTACTTTTTTCCACAATCCTGATGTGAATAATGTTCCTCAGTCGGTAATAATATTCTTTAGGATACCATGAAGTCGGAAGACTTCTCAGAAGAATATTTGTATAAAATCCCTTGTGTCCATATCTTTTCTAACCTGTATAAAATGACTCACTTTGGTCAGATGATTCACCATGACCAGGTTGTTATCGCAATTTTCCGATACCAGGAGGTCCGTGATGAAATCTATAGTAATCGTTTCCTATGGTTGTTGGAAAACTTCCTTCAATTTCAGGAATCCATATGGTACATGTTTAGCCATTTTTGTCCTTGGGCATATGTTGCAATTTTTGACATATCTTTTGATATCTTCATGCAGTCCTGGCCAATAGAATGACCTCATGATGAATTCTGTGATTTTAGCCGCTCCTCCATGTCCTGCCGTTTGGATGTCGTGGTATTGTCATATGATGTTGGTTCTTATCTTTTCTTCTTCCAGAATCTATTGTTTTCCATCGTACTACATATTTCCTCCCTCCCATTGGCATAAACCTAGAGCAATTCCCTTCATCTCCTTTTTTCCTGCTTTCAATGCTTCTCTTATTGTCTGAATTGTTTTGTCTTTTTTGTTTTCCTTCTTGATTTCCTTGTCTTCTATTGATGTGAATTTGATAACCTCTATTGCTATGAAGTAGGTTTTTGGTAATAGCGTTTGTGTTTTTTGTTTGATTCTCTTGTCTTCTTTTGTTTGTGGTTTGTCGATTGCAATCCTTGTAAGAGCATCTGGCTTTCTGCTCTCTTTGCCTGGTCGGTATTCGATTTTGAAGTTGTATTTGCTGAGGTGTTACATCCACCTTATCTGGTGGTCATTTAGTTTCTTTGTAGTCATGAATGGGACCAGATTCTTGTTGATGGTTAGAACTCGGACTGGATGGTCGTTGTTCAGAATGTATCTCCTCCATTTCTTTAATGCTAGGACTATCACTAATAGCTTTTTGTTCTCAACATCCTAGTTGCACTCTGCGGGAGTCATTGTCTTAGATCGATAAGACAATGGCCTCCATTTTTTGTCTTCGCATTGTTGCGATAGTATGCTTGCGCATACATATTTTGAGGCCTCGATTTCGATCATTGTCTTTTGGTTTGGGTCGAAATGAACCAATATTGGTGCTGATGTTAAATGCGTTTGTATTGCATCATATGCGTTCTGTTCTATTTCTCCCCATTCCTATTTCTTGTCTATCTTTGTTAGGTTATAGAGTGGTTTTGCAAGCCTGCTAAATCCCTCTACGAACCTTCGATAAAAGTTACAGAATCCCATAAAGCATTGAACATCTGTTTTGTTGTTTGGTTTGGCCCAATCCCAGATTGCGGGTGTTTTGACTGTGTCGACCTTAACCCTCCTTCGATTGATAATAAATCCAAGGTATTCCAGTTCTTCTTTATGGAATTTGCATTTTGTTGGTTTGATCTTTATTCCTGATCCTTGTATTGCGGCCATGATATTGCTGATATCCTTCTAGTATTGTTGGATGCTTTCCGAGTTGATGAGTATATCGTCTAAGTATATAATGTATCATATGTCGAGGTTCTTATTGAGTACCTTGCTGATCCAACTTTGGAATGAAGCTAGCACATTGGTTAGCCTGAAAGGCATAACCAGGTATTCGAACATTCTGTATCTTGAGACGAATGTAGTCTTCCATTCGTCTCCTGCCTTGATGCGTATATTGTGGTATGCGTCCTTGATGTCAAGTGTGGTGAAGTATTTTGCTGACCGTAGTCTATCCAGTGCCTCTCTGATTAAGGGTAGTGGATATCAATCTTTCTTGGTAACTGAATTAAGGGCTGTGTAGTCCAGGCAGAGTCTCATTTTTCCATCTTTCTTGTTGACGAATAGTATTGGAGATCCTCCTGATGTGAAGGAGTCTCTGATCTATCCTCACTTTAGGTTTTGCTCAATGTACTTTCTAAGTTCTTCGAGTTCCGTTTCTCCTAGTGGGTATAACTTCTTGTAGGGAATCTCTTTTGTTTTTCCCGTTTTCTCATCTTTGTCCAGCTGAATTTCGTGATCGTTTCCTGGTCTTCGGGATCGTAACTCACTAGCTTCCTCTTCTTGGAATAGGTTCATGAAGTGATGATATTCCTTTAGAATCAATTCTTTCCATCCCTTTTTGCTTTGATATTTCTTGTCTTAGGTCGCTAGTTCCGTGCTGATGTTGATTTTCGCTAGTACCGCTTTTTCATTTTCGTATGTCCATTGGTGAATTCCTGTTGGGTCTCCTCTTCGATAGTACCATCCAAAGGCTTGTGGTGTAATCTCCTTGATCTCAATTCTTTTTGCTGTATCATGCTTGTTTTGGTTTATGCTTCCAAATCCCTTGTCACCCCTTGTGGTTTCTTCCTATTGATCTACTTTGTGTAGATCCTCTCAGTTGATTTTTTCGATGATCAACTGTGCAATTCGATCTCCATTCTGGACTTTGTAGTCCTCTTAAGCCAGGTTGGCCAGGAGCACTTTGATTTCACCTGTAAAGTGGGCGTCGATTACTCCTGCCATGGTCTTAAGTTGATATTTGACTGTTAGACCACTGTGGGGCATGATCCGTCCATAGGTGCCTTTTGGTAGTCCGATGGCTATTCCTGTCATTATCATTGCCTACCTGTTAGTAGATATCGTGATTCCTTTGTTGGCATACAGGTCATATCCTGCTGCCCCTTTGGAACCCTTGGTCGGAACCTTTACCTCATGGTCCAGTTTTTGTATCCGGACTCTCTTATCTTGCCACATCTCGGCGAACTTTGCATACAAAGTTTCTTCTTCCTCTTCTTGTAATAATCTCGAGTAAACCATAGGTGAACTGGTAAGATATTGTGTCGCACACAGTTTGCTAGTGAAGGTCACCTTGTTCTCGTTCCAATCGATCATTTGATTATGTTTTTGTAACCTTCGCATCCCTAGGACTATCTCATAGTTTTTGAGATCTGCGACCTAAAAGGTTGCCGTTTTGCTATAGCTGTCAATGTCCATAGGTACTGTCGCCGTATGGGTTACAGGACCCATTGCGCTTGGCTTTCCATCCACTAGGTAGACTTGTCTCCCTTTCTTCACTTTTTTGGTGTGGAGGCTGTATTTGTCACAGATTTCCTTGTCAATAAAATCTTCTATTACTCCTGAGTCAAGCATTGCATATATTGTTGTTTCTTTGTCTTTTTCATTGTATATCTTCGTCTTGATCATCACATGATCTCCCTCTTCTTCTCCTCTTTGCGTGTGTAGTGCTGTGTAGTAGTTTGCTAACTTGATGGGTTATTTAGGTCTACATCTTGTGTCACAAACATGACTTGCCACAGAAAATGGTTTTCACATGATTCAAGATTATGAGTCATAGGTTTGTTATTGTTTTATGCATAAGACTCATTTGGGTCATATGACTTATTATGTTATATTTCACAAATGACTCAATTATGAGTCATAGGATGTGCTCCTGGCAAGTATGCCTTATGAGTGTGCCTTGCAGGTATGCCTTGTGCATCCGATTTATGTTTTGCACATGACCTCATTATGAGGTCATGGGTTTTATGCATATGACTCATTCAAGTCATATGACTTGTTAATTGTGTTAAGATTGGTTTATGAGTTTTTGCACATGACCTTGCAATGAGGTCATAGGTTTTGAGCATGTGACTACTTTGGTCACATGATTAGTTTGTTATGATTTGGTTTTGCACATGTGACCACTTTGGGTCACATGACTTCTTACTGGAAGAACACTATATCAGGAGGCCGATGTAGCAGAGGAGGATAGGTTCTTCACGCTTTGTTCTAAGTACTTTTCCTCGTCCTTGCCGTCGCTTCGCCCCGAGCATTTCTTTTGCCATCATGATGGGCCTTGATGCCTCGGATTCTGGGGGAGATATGTGAGTTCGCTCAGTAGTTCCTGGGGTCTTTGGTGTTGAGGTCTGTTAGGTGTTGCGTGGCGGACTACTTGTTTGCTTCTCGTTTTGTCACTTGATGGTCTCTCATGATACTGTCACTTCGAGCTTTTCATCACGGTCACATACGAGCCCCTTTCAGTAAATCTTCTACGGCTTCCTGTCTATGGTCTACTCGCAGGTTTCATGTTCGATTGGGGGGATTGAACATTGTGTTTGGGGGGATCACCCGTGTGATTCTTTGGGCCAGCTCATGTCTTTTGTTGGGTTTTAACGGAGTCCTTAGTTTTCGCGATACAAAACACCCTTGGGTGAGACTGATGACCTTCTCAAGTGTCAACGCGTGGTACCGGCTGCATCAATCCACTGGGGAGGGGGCCTCACCGGCCCCCACCCTCCTCGTTACTACATGTTTCTACGGTCGGAATCCTGCGATGTTGTTTATCGCCGTTCCCTTGGAAGTCTTGTCCTTGTGGCATATAGGGTAGTTCAGTCATGTGTCACCTCCTCGCTACGGTGGGGATGGCTTTGACCCTCGAAAATCTTACCCCCTGGTGTGGTTATTCATTACTACCTGGGGTGGTGTGGGACGATTGGCTGCCGGACACTTGCGTTGTCTGTGCGTTTGGGTGGTTCGGTTGTGGTCTGTGGTTGGCGGCTTCACCCATTGCAAGTGGGGCCTACCTTCTGTTTGTCTGCTTCTGTTCGTTCGCCCTCACCCTTCTTGTCGCGTTAGTTGGGGATGCCTCTTGCCCATTGTTCGGTCCGTGCCTGTTGCCGGACCTGTGGGGCTGGCTTTGGCTGGCTCTGTTTACTCTTTCCCGACTCGGTTGGATTTCGGTTCGGCTGGGTTGGGTGCTGTGGCTGGTGCTGGTGCTTTCGAGTATTGGTGCTACCTCCTTTCTGGCTCCCGGCTGTGGCTGGTGGGCCCCCCTCGGCTATATGGTGCTGGGGGTTGGGGCTCTGTTCGTGTGGCCAAGACCAATGGCTGCCTGATGGGGTTAGGTATGGCTGTCCTGTGGCTGTCGGATGGTTAATCTGTCTGAGGGGCTGAGGGGGCCGGACGGGCTCTGTGGCGCCTGGTGTGTGGGGCTTGGGGGGGGCTGATTGGGAGGGGAGAGGCACCTGCAAGCACCGGTCGGACATGCGTCAGGTTGGGCGATGTCTACTTAAGTGCTTCCGGACTGGCTTGGGCTGCTGGGCGAAGCTGCTGAGTGCTGTAAAGCTCCTCGGTGGACCGCTGGACTGATGGCCACCGGTGCAGATAGTGGGTTGCGACCACCTGGTTGGACTTGTTTGGGTTCTGTGTGCTGGGTTTCGTGGGGATTGTTTGGTTTCTTTGGTTTGGCAATGGGTATGGCTGGCAGGGGCAAGGCACCATGGGTGGGAAATAGGCCCCACTGACCATTTAGGTCTGTCACCACCTCTATGTATTTCTTTTGTTTATGTGTTTGTTTTGGGGGACGGGCAGCAGGTACAGGTCCTCCTCACCATTACGCTCTCCGGAGGCACTTGGCAAACTGGGTTCATAGGATCGACGGCCTGGCATGCAGATGCGTGAGGTGGACATGTTGGTCACCTCCTTTCTGCCATCGTGTCGCCTGTAGTTTATATTTGTTTTGGTTTTGTTGGTTTTCTACTGTGGTGGAGAGGTTGCGGGACGGTGTTTAGACCGAGTGGTAGTGATTTTATGTTTGTTGGACGAGGAACCTGGTTGGGTTGGTCTTTTGCTCGGCTTCGGCTATGCTTAGTGCTCATTAGCTTCATACCAGATGGGCTACAGACTTGGACCGGGGTGGGCGCTGGGTTGTTTGATGGTCTTGTAATAAGTTTTCGTGTGGGCATGACTTGGGGATGGCAGGTGCAGGACCGTAGACTTGGTTAGCTTAGGATTAGTGGTATACTGGTTAGCGGTATCCCTGTGCCGGCGGGGGCTTGTGGTATGCCAGCGTTGGTGGTACGAGTTTAAATAAAATTAGATTAACTTCTAAGTACTTTTCCTTGTCCTTGTCGTCTCTTCGCCCCATGTGATACTTTCGCACCCATGGTGAGTCTTGATGCCTTTAATTCTGGGAGAGATATCTCAGTTCGCTCAGTAGTTCCTAGGGTCTTTGGTGTTGAGGTCTGTTAGGTGTTACGTGGTGGACTACTTGTTTGCTTCTCATTTCGTCGCCTGAGGGCTTCTCATGATGCTGTCACTTCGAGCACTTCATCTCGGTCGCTTCCGAGCCCGTTTCAGTAAATTGTCTACAGCTTGCTGTCTATCGTCTATTCGCAGGTTTCACATTCGATTGAGGGGATTGAACATTGTGTTTGAGGGGATCACCCGTGTCGTTCTTTGGGCCAGCTCATGTCTTTTATTGGGTTTTAACGGAGTCCTTAGTTCTTGTAATACAAAACGCCCTTGGGTTAGACTGATGGCCTTCCCAAGTATCAATGTGTCGTACTGGCCGCATCAATGTAGTAGGGAGGGGGCCTTGCCGGCCCCTCCCTCCTCATTACTACATGTTTCTACGGTTGGAAATCTTCCAATATTGTTTATCGCCGTTCCCTTGGAGTTTGGTCCTTGTGGTATTTGCCGTGGTTCAATCAGGTGTCTCCTCTCTGTCTTGGTGGGGATGGCTTTGACCCTGAAAGACTCTACCCTCTTGTGTGGTTGTCTATGACTTCCTGGAGTGGTGTGGGACGATTGGCTGCCAGACACTCACATTGTCTGTACATTGGGTTAGTTCGGTTGTGGTTTGTAGTTGGCGGCTTCACCTATTGCAAGTAGGGCCTACCTTCTGTTTGACTGCTTCTGTTTCCCTTGCTCCTCCCTTCTTACGTTAGGTGGGAGTGCCTCTTGCCCAATGTTTGGTCTGAGCATTTGCTGGACCTGTGGGGCTGACTTTGGCTGGCTCTGCTCACTCTTTCCCGACTCGGTTGGACATCGGTTCAGCTGGGTTGGACGGTATAGCTGGTGCTAATGCCTTCGGGTATTGGTGCTGCCTCCTTTGTAGCTCCCAGCTGTGGCTGGTGGGCCCCCCTTGGCTATACAGTGTTGAGGGTTGGGGCTCTGTTTGTGTAGCCAAGACCAGTGGCTACCTGATAGGACTGAGTATACGCTGTCCTATAGCTATCGGATGGTTGATCTGTCTGAGGGGCTGGAGAGGCTGGATGGGCTCTGTGGCGTCTGGTATGTGGAGCTTGGGGGGGGCTGATTGGGGGGGGAGAGGCACCTGTGAGCACCGGTCGGGCCTGCGTCAGGTTGGGCGAGGTCAAATTAAGTGTTTCCAGTCCAGCTTGAGCTGTTGGGTGAAGCTGCTCAGTGCTGCAAAGCTCCCTGAGAGACCGGCTGGCTGATGGCTACCTGTGCAGATAGTGGGTTGTGACCACCTGGTTGGACTTGTTTGGGTCTTGTGCGCTGGATTTTGTGGGGTTTGTTTGGTTTCTTTGGTTTGGCAATGGGTCTGATAGGAGGAGGCATGGCACCACGGGCGGGAGATATGCCCCACTGACCTTTTCGGTCTGTCACCACCTCTATGTATTTCTTTTGTTTATAGATTTAGTTTTTTAGGGGATAGGCAGCAAGTACAGGTCCTCCTCACCATTACGCTCTTCAGAGGCACTTGGCAAAGTGGGTTCATAGGGTTGACGGCCGGGCATGGGGATGCGAGAGGTGGAGATGTTGGTCACCGCCTCTCTGCCATTGTATTGCTTGTAGTTTATATTTGTTTTAGTTTTTTGTTGGTTTTTGATTGTGGTGGAGATTTTCCGAGATGGTGTTCAGACCGGACAGTAGTGATTTTATATTTTGTTGGACGAGGAACGTGGTTGGGTTGGTCTTTTGCTCGGCTTTGGCTAAGCTTAGTACTGGTTGGCTTCAAACCAGAGGGGCTACGAACTTGGACTGGGCCGGGCACTGAGTTGTTTGATGGTCTTGTAATAAGTTCGTGTGCGGGCATGACTCGGGGATGAAAGGTATGGGACCATAGACTTAGTTAGCTTAGGATTAGTGGTCTACCCGTTAGCGGTATCCCTGTGCCGGCGGGGACTTGTCGTATGCCAGTGTTGGCGGTACAAGTTTAAATAAAATTAGATTGAATTTCTAAGTACTCTTCCTACTTATTACTTTAACGAATATAAAAAACCTTTAGGATCTTTATTTTTATTGCAACAATATCTTTACGCCAAAAGAAGCTCTCCACGAAGAAGAGTTAGAGAAAGCTTACAATCGGCATTCCTGATAGAAGACAGAGGTTGTCACGAATGTGGCTTAGCATAAAAGAGGCTTTCACGTGACACATAGTTATGAGTTACAGGTATGTTATTGTTTCGCACATATGACTCATTCGGGTCGTATGATTTGTTATGTGTGGGATTTGTGATGCTTTTGCACCTGACTCAAATATGCGTCATGGGACGTGCGCCTGGCGAGTCTGCCTTGTGAGGGTGCCTTGCGGGTAAGCCTTGTGTATACGATTTATGTTTTACACATGACCTCGTTATGAGGTCATGGGTTTCGCGCACATGATTCAGTCGAGTCATATAACTTGTTTACTGCGTTATGATTGGTTTATGAGTTTTTGTACATGACCTCACTATGACGTCACGGGTTTTGAGTCAGTGATCATATTGGTCACATGACTAGTTTGTTATAATTTGGTTTTGCACATGTAACCACTTTAGGTCACATGACTATGGCCGGGAAGAATACTATATAAGGAGGCCGATCTGGCTAAGGAAGATGGGTTCTGCACGCATTGTTCTAAGTACTTTTTCTCGTCCTTGCCGTCGCTTTGCCTAGAGCGTTTCTTTCGCCATCATGACGGGCCTTGATGCCTTGAATTCTGGGGGAGATATCTGAGTTCGCTCAGTAGTTCCTGGGGTCTTTGGTGTTGGGGTTTGTTAGGTGTTGCGTGGTGGATAACTTGTTTGCATCTCGTTTCGTTGGGTTGGTTATCTCACGATACTAGCACTTCGTGCACTTCACCACGGTCGCATATGAGCCCGTTTTGGTAAAATGTCTACGGCTTCCTGTCTATCGTCTACTCGCAGGTTTCGCGATTGATTGGGGGGATTGAACATTGTGTTTGGGGGGATCATCCGTGTCGTTCTTTGGGCCAGCTTATGTCTATGTTGGGTTAAAATGGAGTCCTTAGTTCTCGCGATACAAAACGCCCTTGGGTTAGACTGATGACCTTCCCAAGTATCAACTCGTCGTACTGGCCGAATCATTTCCTCAAGGGAAGGGGCCTTGCCGGCCCCTCCCTGCCTTGTTACTTTACGTTTCTACAGTCAGAATCCTATGATGTTGTTTATTGCCGTTCCCTTGGAGTTTTGTCCTTGCTGCATTTAGGGCGATTCAGTCAGGTGTCTCCTCCTCACCTCTGTGGGGACGGCTTTGACCCTGAAAAATCTTACCCCCTGGTGTGGTTTTTTATTGCTACCCAGGGTGGTGTGGGACGATTGGCTGCCAGGCACTCACATTGTCTGCGTGTTTGGGTGGTTCGGTTGTGGTCTGTGGTTGGCGGCTACACCCGTTACAAGTGGGGTGTACCTTCCATTTGTCTGCTTCTGTTCTTTCACCCTTCCCCTTCTTGTCACGTCATTTGGGGATGCCTCTTGCCCGTTGTTTAGTCCGTGCCAGTTGCCGGGCCTGTGGGGCTGGCTTTGGCTGGCTCTGCTTACCTTTTTTTCCCGGCTCGATTGGACTTTGGTTCAGCTGGGTCGGATGGTGTAGCTGGTGCTGGTGCCTTCGCGTATTGGTGCTGCCTCCTCCGTGGCTCCCGGCTTCGCCTGGTGGGCTCCCCTCGGCTATATGGAGTCGAGGGTTGTGGCTCTGTTAGCATGGTCAAGACCAGTGGCTGCCTGATGGGGTTAGGTATAGCTGTCCTGTGGCTGTCGGATGGTTGATCTGTCTGAGGTGCTGAGGGGGCTGGATGGGCTCTGTGACATCTGGTGTGTAGGGCTAGAAGGGGGTTGATTGGGGGCGGAGAGGCACCTGCGAGCACTGGTCGGACATGTGTCAGGTTGGGCGAGGTCTAATTAAGTGTTTCCAGTATGGCTTGGGCTGTTGGGCGAAGCTGCTGAGTGCTGTAAGGCTCCCCAATGAACCGGTTGGCTGATGGCCACCTGTGCGGATAGTGGGTTGTGACTACCTGGTTGGACTTGTTTGGGTTCTGCGTGCTGGGTGTTGTGGAAATTTGTTTGGTTTCTTTGGTTTGGCAATGGGCATGGCTGGCAGGGGCAAGGCACCATGGGTGGGAGATAGGCCTCACTGACCATTTTGGTCTGTCACCACCTCTATGTATTTCCTTTGTTTATGAGTTTGTTTTTTTGGGGGACAGGCAGCAGGTACAGGTCCTCCTCACCATTACGCTCTTCGGAGGTACTTGGCAAAGTGGGTTCATAGGGTCGACGGCCTGGCATGCGGATGCGAGAAGTGGACATGTTGGTCACCTCCTCTCTGCCATCATGTCGCCAGTAGTTTATGTTTGTGGTTTTGTTGGTTTTCTACTGTGGAGGAGGTCTTGCGAGATGGTGTTCAGACCGGGTGGTAGTCATTTTGTATTTTGTTAGACGAGGAACCTAGTTGGATTGGTCTTTTGCTCAGCTTCGGCTACGCTTAGTGCTGGTTAGCTTCATACCAGAGGGGCTATGGACTTGGACTGGGGCGCGCGCTGGGTTGTTTGATGGTCTTGTAATTAGTTCTCGTGCGGACATCACTCAGGGATGGCAGGTGCGGGGCTGTAGACTTGGTTAGCTTAGGATTAGTGGTATACCCGTTAGCGGTATCCCTGTGCCGGTGGGGGCTCATCGTATGCCAGTGTTGGCGGTACAAGTTTAAATAAAATTAGATTGAATTCTAAGTACTTTTCCTACTTATTACTTTAATGAATCTAAAACAACTTTACGATCTTTATCTTTATTGCAACATTATTGTTATGCCAAGGAGGGCTCTTCATGAAGAAGAGTTAGAGAAAACTTCTGATAGGAGTTTTCGATAGAAGACAAAGGTCTTGTACTATCGGTAACGTAGGCAGAGGCCTAGCGCTATCGTAAGACAAAGAAAGAAGAAGAAAGAGAAGAGAAGTATCGTTTCCTGTTGCCAAGAACTAACCATCTGAGGAGGGATCGTTACAGAGGTCTTATACTATTGGCAACATAGGCAGAGGCCTAGAGCTATCGTAAGATTAAAGAAAGAAAGATAAGAAGAAGAGAAGTATCGTTCCCCATTACCAAGAACTAACTCTCTGTGGAGGAATCATTACATCTTGGATCTCCCAGACCACCGTTTACAGAGGATCCTCCTCGCTTTCCCCTGCTATATCTTCTGCGATTATTTCGCGAATATTGCTCCTCTTTTGAGCTTGGAAGCGATTATTTACAGCTGCTCTGGTCCCTTAGTATCTACTGTCGGATCAGCTTCTGCATTCTTGTATCCAATGTCCTGCTTTTCCGCACCTTAGGCAGAGTTTCCCATTCATTCTTCTAGCGTATTCTTCCTTAGACATGCTCAGAGCCGGTCCTGCCCTTGATTTGTCCAATTCCATTGCCTTGCCTGGTGGTAATGCTCGACTTTCACCTCCAGCTGCTTGCAGTTGGAAGGTTCCATCCACATTCCTATACCATTGGGCCACCCTGTATACTATAGTGCTTTCTGAGTTGTTTCCAACTATGTTTAGCTTGCTTTCCTTATCAATAGTCCATCTTGCAAATCATTCTACTGTGGTGTAATACGAGTCGGAGATTCCCCATACTTCTCAGCGTCTTTCACTACAGTTTCTTAGGAGGATAATGTAGAGGGTAGTATCATCAAACTCGGCCTCATATTCCAATAGTCGGTATTTGTTCCAAGATGCCGAAAAGGTTTGTTTTCCTTGTTAGAGTTTTACCACCTTTCGTCTTGCTGTCTTTTTGGCGTTGAGATCTCTGAATTGCTCAAAGTTTGTCGCCATGAACTCTTCACACTTGACTCATTCCTTCTGCTTCCTTCCATCTTGGAAGGGCATGATCCATTGCCCCACGAGTCCTCTTAGTAGAGATTCTACATATGGAATCTTGATCTAATTGTGGTGTTCTCCATATCCCATAATGGCAAAATACCCTTTGCATTGTACCAGGAATATTCATAGCTTATCTTCGGCTCCTTCATATGTGTCCGATTTCTTTACTTTCGGTCGTTGGATGTTTCCTTGTCCTGTATTTCGTATTGCTGCTAGACATATCTGAAACCGATTCTCGGTCATTCCAAGTATGTTAGCATCTAGAGCAGGAGTGACTAGAGCTGGTGGCCCAGTTACTGCTGATCCTGACATTCTCTCGGCTCGTGGAGTTCCTGCAGGAGAGCTATCGACTGGTTATCGTTTCTCTGGGGTTACTGGGCTTGCTGCCTTGGAGGGCTCTGCTGATATGTGATCTAGGGTGTTGCTGGATTCCTCTAGGCTAAGGTTTTGATCGTCGATGTCAATATCTCCTGCCCTGTCTGGGTTGAAGGATGCCGTCTTATATCGTTTGGCGTCGTACTAGATGACACTTTATAATGTAATGATCCCTCCTTGGATAGTTAGTTCTTAGTGACGGGGAATGATACTTCTTTGCTTCTGTTTCTTTCCTTAGTCTTACGATAGTACTAGGCCTCTGCCTATATTACCAATTGTACAAGACCTTTGTCTTCTATCAGGAATGCCTGTCGTAAGCTTTCTCTAACTCTTCTTCGTGAAGAGCTCTCCTTGGCATAACAATAATTTTGCAATAAAGATAAAGATTGTAAAGGTGTTTTATATTCGTTAAAGTAATAAGTAGAGAAAGTGCTTAGTACTCAGTGTGAAGAACCTATCCTCCACAGCTGTCCTTGCCTTCTTATGTAGTGTTCTTCCCATCCTAAGTCATGTGACCAAAAGTGGTCACATGCACGAAACCAAATCATAACAAACTAATCAATTAACCAAAGTGGTCATATGCACGAAACTTATGAACTCATAATAAGGTCATCTGCGAAACATAAATGGTATATTCAAGGCATACCTGCAAAACATACTTGCAAGGCACACTCACCAGGTGCATGTCTCATGACTCATAGTTGAGTCATGTGTGAAACATAACAAATTATAACCTAAACAAGACATATGACCAAAGTGGTCATAAGCATGAAATAATAACATACCTGTAACCGGTACGGGTACTCGGTTATTGGTTTTGTTTTATGTTTTGTTTTAAGTATTGTTTGATACTTGGTTTTGTTTTATGTTTTGTTTTAAGTATCGCTTTGATACTTAAGGAGTTTTACCAAAGTGTATGGATTGATACCTTTGATTAGTTTTGTTCATGCTAGACATGAACAGATTTGTGTATTTAAAGACTGCCTGTTTCTACGATAGAAAAGGCAGACTTCGACAAACAGTATTTCAATATACTTGGTTGAACAGTTACTTCTTTGTTCCCCAGTACACCCTCGAAGCCTCCTTTAGTTCTCAGCTCTCGCCTCCTCTCTGGAAGAGCAGGCCACCTGCCAACTATCGTATCTATTACCGATAACGTGATTAGCACCCTGCGAACATATTACATTTTTTTAACCTCAGCAAGTGGTTAAGAACCTGTCCCCGGATTTAGGCCTGATCAACCTATCGATATCCACCTCAGAACGCTAGTGGAGAGAAGCGGCAGAATCACAGCACATTCGGCTTCATCTCAAACCCAAGATATAGTCTTTGACGACCAGCAGTGGGAAGCAAATCCCACGGCAAGACCTTACAAGAAAGAAACAACCCCGGCACTGTGCTAAAGAGCCGGGCGATCCTGCAAACATGGAAGACACACAACCTCCAGGAGAATTCCCTTCTACTCCAGCAAAGAAGCCTTCCTTTGAACCTCCAATCGACCTCGAATCCAGTAGCGAATCAGGTATGGCTAGCACAGGAGGAGGGCCCTCTGGAGGAGGAAAGTCTTGGGCTAGGCCTGAAGAAGAGGAAGTACCCGCAGTTTTTGAACTCCCTAAGTTTAAACTCCACCTCCCAGTGAAGTTTACAGGGGAAGGAAAAGACCTCAAACCCGAAGCCTTTGACCGATGGGTGACGGAACTCACACACTATCTTCTCCTGCAAGGGAAAGATGTGGAAGACTCTACAACCAGACTATACATTGGATCATTCTGCGAAGGAAAGGCAACCGATGCATACCACCAATGCTATAAGGATTACGGCGGGAATATAAAATTAAGAGGAACTACAGTTCTGGATTACCTGAGAGGACGATTCCAATCCTCTATAACCAACGACCTCCTATACAACAAATTCAACCAGCTCCAGCAAGTTAACAGAATGTATGTCAAAAGAATCACCGATGTGGCTACGGACCTGATAATGTATAAGGACAGAATGGAGAAAGGAAGTATCTCCAAATACATCCTGAAACGACAATTCTACGACACTATGCAGCCTACCCTCTGGCGAGAAGTAGAACCACTCGAGGAAAACAGCGACGATATTGCAGTAATAATTGCAAGAGCAGAACGAAAGGACGCCATTCTCCATGAGACCAAGGCCTACAAAATACAGACATCCTCTAGTAGGAATAGCCAGTCACAGCACAAACCCTCCAGCAACTCTAAAGATGATACCCCACGGGTATTCAAGATGAAAACCAAATCCTCCAAAGAATCGAGGCGGCAGAAAGGAGAATGTTTTGAATGCGGAAAAATAGGACACATGGTAAAGAATTGCCATATGAAGAAAGGGAAAGGAAAGGCAATTAAGCAAGAGGCATAGGCCAACAATGTGGAGAGCAATAGTGATAATACCCAATCCAGCGATTATGAGGAGATTCATATCGGATATATCGATGTGGAATGCAACAGTGTTCGACCTCCGGCTACATTTAAGGCACACACGGCCCTGGAAGGTACTATTCTCATTAACGGCAAGAAGGCTCGAATCCTGTTCGACACTGGCACGATCGGTAGAGACATGATCAGCAATGTCTTTGTTTCTGTCCATGGACTCCCAACTCGAGACCTTAACCAACCCATACTAGTCAACATGGCAGTAAAAGGATCACAATCCACAAGCTATAAAACCTGTAGTGCGATTATTCGACTTGGTTCTGCTGTCCTACCCCTCCAGGAAATGCTGATTGGAAATCAAGCCAAATACGATGCCCTAATAGGTATGCCATTCCTGAATCGCCACAAAGCTATAATCAGGTGTGGGGAATTAACCATCGATTTTCCAGATCAGAAGGTCAGAGTCTCATGCAAGCCAACAAGCGGAGAGTACCGAGCCACAGTCTGTGAAGCAACTACCCAACGACTATTGGATGAATACTCTGATGTTTTCCCTGATCAAATACCCGAAGAACTACCACTTATGAGAGAGGTGAATCACCACATTCGCCTCTGAGACCCCTCCAATCTCAAGAACCAACCCACCTACTCTATTCCTGACGCATACAAAAGCCCACTTTGTGATTGGATCAACCAACAACAAAGAAGAGGAGTCATCTACTGGGCAGAGGCCCCAGGTGCCGCTCCTATATTTGTTCAACCCAAAGCAGATGGCAAAAGAATCTGCCCCTTGGTTGACCTCAAGCTACGGGATGAAAACACGGTTATGGACAGCTCCGCTATCCCAAACCAAACCCAGATCCTAAATGCAGTTGGACGGGCTAGATTCCGAAGTAAGATTGACCTAAGCAATGCCTACTTCCAAACAAGGTTAGATCCAGAAAGCGAACGCTACAACAGTTTCAAAACACCCTTCGGAAGTTTCATTAGCCAAGTTATGTTACAAGGTGATATGAATGCACCCGCCATCTTTATGCGAATTATGGAAAACCTCATGAGCGAATACCTCCACCATTTTATTTGGGTCTACATTGATGATATTCTCATCTTCTCGAACACCGAAATAGAACATGCTTACCATATAGGTTGGGTTTGTACAAAACTTAGGGAAGCTAAATTCTATGCTAGCAGAAATAAATCAATCCTGTTTACCGATAAACTCGATATCCTAGGACATGTGATAGATAATGAAGGAATACATGCAGCCCCTGGAAAAATATCCTGTTTAATGGAATGGACAACACACCAGAATCAAAAAGAACTCATGAAATTCCTAGGACTAGTCAAGTATATTTCCCAGTTCCTACCACACCACACCACTGTAACAGCGCCACTCACAGACCTTACCGGCAATGCAGAATTTGTCTGGACCCACACTCATAACCAAGCCTTTACCAACATCATGGAGTTGATTAAAAATGCCAACGTTATTCAACCTATCGACTATAGTAAACCAGAACCGATATGGCTGATTACTGATGCATCGGATGTTGGAGTTGAAGCATGGGTTGGACAAGGAGCCTCCTATGAAATGGCGAGACTGGCGGCATTACACAGCAGGAAGTTCACTAACTCACAGATGAACTATGGAACAACAGACAAGGAAGCCCTTGCTGTAATTGATGCTCTTGCCGCTTTCAACCACATCCTAATGGACAATACCTTCACTATTGTTACCGACCACCAACCTCTCACTAATCTTAAAACAAAAGGGATACTTGGAAGAAGAAGAACAAGATGGATAGGCGAAATCAGCAAATACGATGCAAAAATTATCTATACCCCTGGAAGAATGAACTATTTAGCTGATGCTCTCTCCCGCCTATATGAGAATTAAGACATTGCAGATCCTCCTCTAGTTCATGATCACACAAGACAAAGCGAAGACAGCCCTGACGACACCTCCTATGAACAAGAACTGTCGATGGCTACCGCCAGCTTTGCCGCTCCCTCCAATCCTTTTTCTTACATCATATATAGAGCTGCCGGAACTGAACGAGGAAAGGACATTGATGACGAATGGAAAGTAAATTGCACGCTCTGCAGTACACCTCCTCACGAGCTTGAACAAAGCAGACTCCACTGGTCCCACTGTTATCACGACACCTGCCCTTTTCATCAGACTGAGATTAAGTTCGGCAACAGATACCAGCGACCGTACTATATGCCTGCGGATGATTCCAAATATACCAGCTTCAACACCGCAGAAGGAGCAGAAGAGATGATCGATGAAGATGAATCAACTCAATCTCCTCATACCCTTAATCCTGTTCCAACACGATACCAAGGTCTTGAAGAACTCGAACAAGCAGCAGCCTATGTAGATGCAATATCCTATTTACACCCCCCACAGTCAGCCCCGCCATCCTCTCCTCCCATAACCGAGTCACGACCACTATATGGTTGACCCTTATGAGTATACAACAATGAAACCATTGTCTCAGCCATACCTCTTACTATTCTCGAGCACCGTCGACAACTCTATGAAACCTTTAAGGAAGAGGAAGCCCCTATCGAACCAACAAGAGGATCCCTAATTGAGGATGAATGAGATGTTAGATCAACTACGGAAGAATTAACCTCCTCTTTTCGAAGCCAAATGATAGCAGCATATCGCCATGACACGATTTACTTCAAAGCCATGGATAGTTTCAGGCATGGAGACCTCGCCCTCTACAGCATATCCAATGGAATGGTCTATACCAGCACCCGTTATGGTGAACATTGTCTGTACATCCCGAAAGGCCATATGTGCAATGGAACGACTATTAGGGAATATGTTATTACCGAAATCCACAACAAAGGGCACCATAGTGCAGATTGTAACCTCCAATATGCCTCAGAATATGTTTACTGGCCTGAGATGCAAAAGGACTTCCGCGATTTCGTCAAATAATGCGAACTCTGCCAGGCAAATAAGGAGCAAATACAACTACCTGAAGGGAAAGCGCAGACCCTCCAACTACCATGTGAAATATTCGAATCATATGCCATCGATTTCGCAGGACCATTCAACAAGTCCGCCGGATATGACACCATTTTGGTAGCTGTGGATCGATTTTCTGGATATACATGGCTCATTCCAATGAAAGTTACCGATTCCTCCAAAGATACCTGGAATAACCTCCAACGATACCTGTTTACCCCCCATGGGTACCCCTTATCTATTGTCAGTGAAGCTGATTCCCGTTTTACCGCCAGATTCTGGAAGCAAACCTTGACCTCCCTCGGAATAAACCATATTATGGCTGCCCCTGGACACCATGAGACTAATGGCCAAGCAGAACGAAATATCTGCGAAGTTATGACTGGAATAAGGAACATGATCAATGAACGACAGA
Organism: Tuber melanosporum; assembly: GCF_000151645.1. Classification (NCBI taxonomy): domain Eukaryota; kingdom Fungi; phylum Ascomycota; class Pezizomycetes; order Pezizales; family Tuberaceae; genus Tuber; species Tuber melanosporum. Next base: position 768,602 of record NW_003298875.1, on the reverse strand, counting down.
CCAACTGGGAACCAGCTCTTGTTGAAATGGCCGCATATATCAATGCCGGATTTTCAGACACCTTGGGAATGTCTCCAGACAAGGCAGTTTTCGGCCGTCAATACCGTCTCCTACCTAAAACTCTATTTAAGAACTCCTCAGTCCCTGCCTCCGATGACCATTTAAACCGCCATCAAGCGATTCGGAATGATGCCTTCCAAGCTGTTAAAGCTGCCCGATTCCGAAGTACCACCACTGCTCAGAAGAGACAACGCAAACATGTCCCTATCCTAGCAGGTGATATGCTCATGGTACATGGAAACATGTTCATTACCAATGTTGGACGCAGCAAGAAATTACAACCCCAATGGCGAGGACCTTTCAAAGTCTTATCTTTTGACAAGCATACAGAAAACTACACAGTCCAGATGGATGGATGCATGTACCGCTGCAATACCGCAGTTTTCCACGCTTCTGCTATCAAGTGATTCCACCCAAATGATGACTCCAAGTTCCCTGGAAGAACCCACTCTCAACCTAAACCTATCATCATCGATAAGAAAGATGAATGGGAAGTTGAAGAAATCAGAGATCACCGCCTTTGGCATGGAAATGATCAGTTCCTAGTCAAATGGAAAGGATATCCAACAAGTGAAAACAGTTGGGAACCACTGGAAGGACTAGAGCACGCTATGGATATGGTGAATGGATGGTGGAAAGACAATATGCCAAACGGATCCCTCCCCCCAACGATCAACTACATCACCATGTGCTGGACACATATGATGCCAGAAACTGAGCGATGGCATGCTGAACTCGAAACTAGAGATGGATTTCGGGCACCATACTTTGAATCGGAATTCGAGAGTAGCGATGATGAAAATCAGGCTATGGAGCAGGTTCTCGACAACCTTATCTAATCTTGATCACCATCCAAATACCATAACGATGTCAAACTATGTGGAACTCAATGTGAGGCTGTGACAAGAGATTGTTGGACTGTTGTTGAACCGCGATGTTATCCAACTTGAAGACTACTTCGAAATCCTCTGGATAGATTACTGTCCTGATTGTGATCACGCTTGGGTTGATGTACAACGCGAATCTGGTATTCGTGACTACTGTGACTTGCATTTCTTGGAGTCTAAATGTTTCCTTAGAGTTTCCTCTTGTCCCTGATGTGACACTTACGATGAAGAGTTTTTAGCGGAAACTGAAGCTTTTAGTTTCTCAGACTCTGCTTTTGATGATTATTAGGTTTTGTTTAGTTAAACAGTTGTTTTGATTTAGGGAATGTAACCGGTACGGGTACTCGGTTATTGGTTTTGTCTTATGTTTTGTTTTAAGTATCGTTTGATACTTGATTTTGTTTTATGTTTTGTTTTAAGTATCGCTTTGATACTTGGTTTGTTTTAAGTATCATTTGATACTTGGTTTTGTTTTATGTTTTGTTTTAAGTATCGCTTTGATACTTGGTTTGTTTTAAGTATCGTTTGATACTTGGTTTTGTTTTATGTTTTGTTTTAAGTATCACTTTGATACTTAAGGAGTTTTACCAAAGTGTATCGATTGATACCTTTGATTAGTTTTGTTCATGCTAGACATGAACAGATTTGTGTATTTAAAGACTGCCTGTTTCTACGATAGAAAAGGCAGACTTCGACAAACAGTATTTCAATATACTTGGTTGAACAGTTACTTCTTTGTTCCCCAGTACACCCTCGAAGCCTCCTTTAGTTCTCAGCTCTCGCCTCCTCTCTGAAAGAGCAGGCCACCTGCCAACTATCATATATATTACCGATAATGTGATTAGCACCCTGCAAACACATTACAATACCTATAACTCATAATTATAACTCATATGAAAACCTTTTCCATGTCAAGCTACTTTCATAGCAGCTAGGTACTAATCACGTTATTGGGTAAGGTATGATAGTCTGCTCTTTCAGAGAGGAGGTGAGTACTGCAAACTAAAGAAGACTTTAAAGATGTACAGGAAAAACTTAAAGAGATAATTGTTCAACCAAGTATATTGAAATACTGTCAGTCTGCCTTTTCTATTATAGAATCAGATAGCCTTTAAATACACAATTTTGCTTATGTCTAGCATGAACGAAACTAATTAAAGATATTAAATGATATTCTTTGGTAAAATAACTTAAATATCAAAAGGATACTTAAAGCAAAACAAGTATTAAAGTAATACTTAAAACAAAACATAAAACAAAACTCTTAACTGAGTACTTGTACCAGTTACATATATGTTAATTAAATTTATATAGTTAGAATCAATTGTGTAAATTATAAAATCATGACTTAAGATACCTATAATCTTGGTGAAATTAGATTTTTATTAGAATTTGGTCAGCCAGAAAGGATACTAGATGTTAGGTGGAGACAACCTGATAGACTTCAAAGTTGTTTAGGCCAACCAAGATTCGTTTCTTTAGATGGAGATTGTCTAGAAAGGCTAGGATTACACTCATTTCGTTTATGACTACTAAGTGTGAAGTAAAGTAGGTAAAGTAGAATAGAATCGTGAGAACAATATTATAATGTTAAGATTTTTTCTCCATTGATTGATGATTTCTAAAAGCTTAGAAGGTACCTTGATATTTATATTCAGCCTCTACATGTTTGGAGACTACATCTATCTATTATTCAATTCATGTACCTCTCCTATTAGAACTCACAATGTTGGGTATTCTTCTAAGATGTGAACATCTAGAGATGCTGAAAATCACGACACCCTCTTTGGCAATTATGATATAACTAACTAAGAATCATGCTATTCTCAATAGTAATTATCCAATCATCAGAGTCTTTAGACTTATAGCCTAGTTCTCAAGTCAAACTGAGTTGGCCTCAATTATCTTTCTTGTTGAGAAAATGATCAGTTTCATCTGCACATTGTATTTGTAAAGGTAGTCATAATTACAACCTTCCTAGATTGCTTGATTTTAAACCCCCATAACTCTGTATTCAACTGACTAATATTTTCTGAATGACTTCCTAATAATTCAGAAGAGAGCAATTCCAGTGGATTGATAGATAATCCCACAGTCGGCAACTCTTAGTTACATTGGACAATTGGATTTCAGTTGCTGTATAACAATTCCTCTTTGAATAGTTAGTTCTTGGTGACAGGGAACGATACTTCTCTTCTTCTGTTTCTTTCCTTAGTCTTATGATAGCACTAGGCCTCTGCATACATTACCGATAGTACAAGATCTTGGTCTTCTATCGGGAACACCTATCTTAAGCTTTTTCTAACTCTTCTTCATGAAAAGCTCTCCTTGGCGTAACGATAATGTTGCAATAAAGATAAAGATCGTAAAGGTGTTTTATATTCGTTAAAGTAATAAGTAGGAAAAGTATTTAGAACAAAGCATGAAGAACCTATCCTTCTCGGCCGTATCGGCCTCCTTATATAGTGTTCTTCCTGCCCATAGTCATGTGACCCAAAGTGGTCACCTGTGCAAAACCAAATCATAACAAACTAGTCATATGACTAAAGTGGTTACATGCTCAAAACCCATGACCTCATAGCGAGGTCATGTGAAAAAACTCATAAACCAATCATAACACAATAAACAAGTTATATGACTCGAGTGAGTCATATGCCTGAAACCCATGACCTCATAATGAGGTCATGTGCGAAACATAAATCATATACACAAGGGATACCAGCAAGGCATACTCGCAAGGCATACTTGTCAGGCGCGCATCCCTTGACTTATATTTGAGCCATGTGCGAAGGCATCACAAATCCCACACATAACAAATCATATGACTCAAATGAGTCATATGTGTGAAACAATAACATTCCTATGACTCATAGCCGTATGTCACGTGAAAACCTTTTCCTCACCAAGCCACTTTCATGACATTAACTCCTCTTCCCCTGAGCCTGACTCCCATCGGACTCTTTCCACAAGCTTCAATAGTTCCCATCCTGCTGAGCACATCGTCCTCCGAAGCCTATTAAACTTGTCATCCACTTCCCTCCATCTTTCCCTCACTGTTGCCAAGGTGAGGTTCACCATCTCAATTGTGTGCCTCGGAATACTGTTCAGCTGTCGTAGCTCCCTGATCATTTTGTCATTTGCTGAGATTGTCACTTCGGCCTGACCAAGTTGTTCCCGAAGTGCTCGGATTTGCCTGTGTAGGCTCCTGGCATTCGGTTCCATTTCCGTCGATGAGTTTTGGACTCCCCCCTCCCTGGGCCTCATCCTCGAGGCACTAGCTTTCTGCCATACCATCGCATTTTTTCCTTCCAACTCTTTCTTTGTCTCATTCTTCTGAGGATAGTATCCCGCAGAGATTGTGTTCATTTTGTGCATCTTGCCTGTGTTGATGAAGCACTGTTTCTAGAGCTTCAGGGCATGGTCCGGGTGCGGACCAAACTTTTTGTATTCGCTCAGGAACCATCCCGAGACTTCCTTGTCCCCGTAGTATGCAGGACATCCATTGTTGTAGCATACTGTCTATGACATGGCAGTATGCTATGCTTGTTTTTCCCTTTCCCTGAGTTCTTCGTCAGTTGGCCTCATGAATGAGTATTCAGAGCTAATCGGTGTGGTTTGGTGGGGGCTATCACCCCAACCCTCGTGTAGTTGCAATGGACAGGAGCCATTTCCTTACCTTTGTCTTGGTTGAACGTGATCGTTACCAAGGCCGGGCTTGCCTGGGTATTACTGGTGGAAGCTGAGGATGGCATCTTGTGCGTATTCAAAGTTGTGTGCGAAGTACCAAGTTTTGTCGTGTTTGGGCAAATATCCCATCCACCTGGGTCAGTATTGGAGGTGACTGTGGAAGAAGCGAGAATTGACTATTTCGTTGAGTTAGTATTCTGGTTCTCTGTCGAGTTCGATCGTAGGAGAAGGAATAATTGTTTGTAAGGAAAACTTGTTGTCATTGTGTAATTTGAGGAGTGAGATATGGAATGTGTTGTGTATTCGCATTGAGGGTGGAAGGTCGAGTTTATAAGCTCAGCTGCCCATCTTTTCCAGTATCCTGAATAGTCCGATTTTCTTGTAGTCTAATTTTTTTGATGGTCACATCGTATAGATATTGCATGGTATTAGCCATACCATATCTCCGGGTTGTATGTTTGGATCCGGCCTTCGGTGCTTCTTGTATTATTTATTTTGTGGTTGTTGTACTTGACTCATTTCGTATTGTAATGTCTAGTGTAGTTTTCCCATATCTCTCTTGTCTGGTATTATACCATTAATCATATGATATGTGGTCTGACTTTGTGGATGTTGTCCGTAATTTGCAAAGAAGGGTGTCGTGCCGATTGTTTCTTGCTTTCCATTGTTGTATGCAAATTTGGCTATTGATAGCAGTTTGTACCAATCATCTTGTTGGTAATTGACATAGGCCCATAAATAGTGTTCGAGTATTGAATTTACCTGTTCCATTTGTCCATCCGTTTGCGAGTGAAATGCTGTGCTCAGCCTGTTTTGTATCCCCATTTCTCCAGTGACTTTCATCCATAGTCCTGATGTGAATAGTGTTCCTTGGTCGGTAATAATATTCTTTGGAAGGCTGTGAAGTTGGAAGACTTCTCAGAAGAATGTTTGTATAAAATCCCTCGTGTCAATATCTTTTCTGACTGGAATGAAATAACTCATTTTGGTCAGATGATCCATCATGACTGGGATACTATCGCAATTTTCTGATGCTCGTAAGTTCATGATGAAATCCATAGTAATTGTTTGCCATGGTTATTTGGGAACTTTGTTCAATTTCAGTAATCCATATGGTGTATGTTTAGCCATTTTCATCCTTTGGCATATGTCGTAGTTTTTGACACATCATTTGACATCTTCATGCAGTTCTGGCCAATAGAAAAACTACGTGATGAATGCAGTGGTTTTAGCCATTCCACCATGTCCTGCCATTCGAATATCGTGGTGTTGTCGTATGATGTCTGTCCTTATCTACTCTTTTTCCAGAATCCATTGTTTTCTGTCGTACCATATGTTTCCATCTTCCCATTGGCATAAACCTAGAGCAATTCCTTTCATCTCTTTTTTTCCTTCCTTCAATGCTTCTCTTATTGCCTGAATCGTTTTATCTCTTTCATTTGCCTTCTTAATTTCCCTTTCCTCTATTGATGTGAATTAGATAACCTCCATTGCCTCGAAGTAGGTTTTTGGTAATAGTGTTTGTATTTTTTGTTTGATTCTTTTGTCTTCTTTTGCTTGTGGTTGGTTGCTTGCAATTCTTGTGAGAGCATCTGGCTTTCCACTCTCTTTGCCTAGTCGGTATTCGATTTTGAAGTTGTATTTTCTGAGGTGTTCCATCTACCTTATCTGGCAGTCGTTTAGTTCTTTCGTAGTCATGAACAGGACCAGATTCTTATAGTATGTTAGAATACAGACTAGATAGTCATTGTTCAGAAGGTATCTCCTCCATTCTTTTAATACTTGAACTATCGCTAATAGTTCTTTTGTTCGCAACATCGTAGTTGCACTCTGTGGGGGTTATTGTCTTGAATCGGTAAGACACTGGCCTCCATTTTCCATTTTCGCATTGTTGTAATAGTATGCCTGAGCACACATATTTTGAGGCGTCCGTTTTGATCATTGTCCTTCGGTTTGGGTCAAAATGAACCAGTATGGATGCCGATATTACATGCATTTGTATTACATCATATGCTTTCTGTTCCATTTCTCCCCATTCCCATTTCTTGTCTTTCTTTGTTAGGTTATAGAGTGGTTTTGCAAGCCTGCTAAATCCCTCTATGAACCTTCAATAAAAGTTACAGAATCCCATAAAGCATTGAACATCTGTTTTGTTGTTTGATTTAGCCCAATCCCATATTGCTGCTATTTTGACTCTGTCGACCTTAACCTCGCTTCGCTTGATGATAAATCCAAGGTATTCTGTTTCTTCTTTCTGAAATTCGCATTTTGTTGGTTTGATCTTTATTCCTGATCCTTGTATTGTGGCCATGATATTGCTGATATCCTTCTGGTATTGTTAGATGTTTTCTGAGTAGATGGGTACATCGTCCAAGTATACAATACAATATATATCGGGGTACTTATTGAGTACTTTGTTGATCCATGTTTGGAATGAAGCCAGTGCATTGGTTAGCGCGAAAGGCATAACCAAGTATTCGAACATTCCCTATCTCGAGGTGAATGTAGTCTTCCATTCGTCTCCTGCCTTGATGCATATATTGTGGTATGCGTCCTTGATGTCAAGCTTGGTGAAGTATTTTGCTGACTGTAGTCTATCCAGTATCTCTCCAATTAAGGGTAGTGGATATCGATCTTTCTTGGTAACCAAATTGATGGCTCTGTAGTCCACACACAGTCTCATTTTTCCATCTTTCTTTTGATAAATAGTATTGGAGATCCTCCTGATGTGAAGGAGTCTCTAATCTATCCTTACTTTAAGTTTTGCTAGATGTACTTCCTAAGTTCTTCGAGCTCTGCTTCTCCTAGTGGATATACCTTCTTATAGCGACTCTCTTTTGTTTTTCCTGTATTCTTGTCTTTGTCCAGCTGAATTTCATGATTGATTCCTGGTCTTCCAGGTGGCAGCTCCGTAGCTTCCTCTTCTTTGAATTGGTTCCTGAATTGATAATATTCTGTTAGAATCAATTCTTTCCATCTCTTTTTGCTTTGGTATTTCTTGTCTTGGATTGCTAGTTCCCTGCTGATTTTGATTTTCGCTAGAACCACTTTTTCGTCTTCATATGTCCATTTGAGAATTCCTGTTGTATTTCCTCTTGAGTAGTACCATCCAAAGACTTGTGCTGTGATTTCTTTGATCTCGATTCTTTTTGCTGTATCGTGCTGCTTTTGGTCCGTACTTCCAATTCTCTTGTCTTCTCTTGTGGCTTCTTCCAGTTGAACTACTTCGTGCAGATTCTCATTGTTGATTTTTTCGATGATCAACTGTGCAATTAGATCGCCTTTCTGGACTTCATAGTCCTCTTGAGCCAGGTTGGCCTGGACCACTTTGATTTCACCTCTTTAGTCGACATCGATCACTCCTGCCATGGTTATGAGTCAATGTTTGACTTCTAGACCACTGCAGGGTGCTATCCGTCTATAGGTGCCTTCTGGTACTCCGATGGCTATTCCTGTCACTATCGTTGCCTTCCTATTGGCAGGTATTTTGATTTCTTCATTGGCATACAGGTCATGTCCTGCTGCCCCTTTGGAACACTTGGCGGGCACTTTTGCCTCTTGGTCCAGTTTTTGTATCCAGACTCTCTTATCTTGCCGCATCTCGGCAAACTTTGCATGCGAAGTTTCTTCTTCCGGTTCTCATACCAGTGTTGAGTAGACTACAAGTGAACTGTTGAGACATTATATCGCACATAATTTTCTTGTAAAAATCATCTTGGTCTCATTCCAATCGATTGTCAGATTATGTTTTTGCAACCATGGCATCCTGAGGACTATCTCATGGTTTTTGAGATCTACGACCTGAAAGGTTACCATTTCCCTATGGCTGTCAATGTCCATAGGTACTGTCGCCATATGTGTTATAGGACCCATTGCATTTGGCTTTCCATCCGCTAGGTAGACTTGTCTCCCTTTCTTCGCTTTTTTAGTGTGGAGGCCGTATTTGTCACAGATTTCCTTATCAATGAAATCTTTAGTAGCCCTGGAGTTGAGCATTGTATATATCGTTGTTTTTTCATCATTTCATTGTGTTTCTTCATCTTGATCATTACATGATCTCCATCTTCTTCTCCTCTTTGTGTGTGTAGAGCTGTGTAGTAGTTCGCTAACTTGATGGGTTTTTCAGGTCCACATCTTGGATCTCTCAGACTACCGTTTGCTGGAGACCCTTGTCGTTTTCTGCCAGTATATCTCCTGCCATTATTTCGTGAATGTTGCTCCTCTTTTGAGCTGGGAAGCGATTATTTACAGCTGCTTTGGTCTCTTGGTATCCACTGTCGGGTTGGCTTCTGCATTCACGTATCCACTGTCCTACTTTTCCGCACCTTAGGCAGAGTTTCCCGTTTATTCTTCTAGTGTATTCTCCCTTAGACAGGTTCAGAGCCGGTCCTGCCCTGGATTTGTCCAATTCCATTGGCTTGCCTGGTAGTAATGCTCGACTTTCACCTCGAGCTGTTTGCAGTTTGAAGGTTCTGCCTACGTTCCTGGATGATTAGACAACCCTGTATGCCATAGTGTTTTCTGAGTTGTTTCGACCGATTTTTAGCTTACTTTCCTTATCAATGGCCCATTTTGCAAATTGTTCTGCTGTGGTGTAATACGAGTCGGAGATTCCCCATGCTTCTCGGAGTCTTTCGCTACAGTTTCTCAGGAAGATGATGTAGAGGGTAGTATTATCAAACTCAGCCTCATATTCCAATAGTCGGCATTCCTTCCAGTGTGTCGAAAAGGTTTGTTTTTCTTGTTGGAGTTTTACCAGCTTTCATCTTGCTGTCTCTTTGGTGTTGGGATCCCGGACATATTCGAAGTATATCGCCTTGAACTCTTCATGCATGACTCATTCTCTCTGCTTTCTTCAATCTTGGAAGGGCATGATCTATTGCCCGACGAGTCCTCTTGGTAGAGATTCCACATATGGAATCTTGATCTCATCTTGGTGTTCTCCATATCCCGTAACGGCAAAATATCCTTCACATTGTACCAGGAATATTCTTAGCTTATCTTCTACTCCTTCATATGTATCAGGTTCTTTTGCTTTCGGTGGTTGGATATTTCCTTGTCCTGTGTTTCGTGTTTCTGCTAGAAATGTCTGAATCTAATTCTCAGTCATTCCAAGTATACTAATGCCTGGAACAGGAGTGGCTGGGGCTGGTGGCCCAGGTACTGCTCATTATGACATTCTCTCGGGTCGTGGAGTTCCTGCAGGAGAGCTATTGACTGGTGATCCGTTCTCTAGAGTTACTGGGCTTGCTGCCCTCGAGGGCTCTGATGAAACGTAATCAAGGGTATTGCTGACTCCCCCTAGATTAAGGTTTTGATCATTGATGTCAATATCACCTTCCCTGTCTGGGTTGAAGGATGCCGTCTTGTATCGTTTGGCGTCGCACTAGGTGATGCTTTGTAATGTAACGATCCCTTCTTAAATAGTTAGTTCTTGGTGATGGGGAATGATACCTCTCTTCTTCTGTTTCTTTTCTTAGTTTTACGATAGCACTAGGCCTCTGCCTACGTTACCAATAGTATAAGACCTTTATCTTCTATCAGGAATGTCTATCGTAAGCTTTCTCTAACTCTTCTTTGTAAAGAGCTCTCCTTGGCATAACAATCACATTATAATAAAGATATAGATTATAAAGGTGTTTTATTTTCATTAAAGTAATAAGTAGGAAAAGTACTTAGAATTCAATCTAATTTTATTTAAACTCGTACCGCCAACACTAGCATGCAACAAGCTCCCGCCAGCACTGGGATGCCGCTAACCAGTATACCACTAATCCTAAGCTAACTAAGTCTACAGTCCCGCACCTACCCTCCCAGAGTCTTGCCCGCACGGAAACTAATTACAAAACCATCAAGCAACCCAGCGCCCGCCCCGGCCTAAGTCCGTAGCCCCTCTGGTATAAAGCCAACCAGCACTAAGCGTAGTCTAAGCCGATCAAAAGACCGACCTGACCAGGTTCCTCATCCAACAAACATAAAACACTACCACTTGGTCTACATACCATCCCGTAAAACCTCCACCACTCTAGACAACCAACATAAAAACAAATTAAACCTACGGGCGGCACAATGGCAGGGAGGAGGCGACATACATGTCCACCTCTCACACCCGCATACCAGGCCCTCGACCCTATGAACCCACTTTGCCTGTTGCCTCTGCAGAGCGTACTGGTGAGGTGGACCTGTACCCGCTGCTTGTTCCCCAAATAAAACAACACAAACATAAGAAATATATAGAGATAGTGATAGACTAAAAAGCTCAGTGGGGCCTATCTCCCACCCATGGTACCATGCCTCCTCCTGCCAAACCCGTAGCCCAACCAAAGAAACCAAACAAACCCCACAAAATCCAGCACGCAAGACCCAAACAAGTCCAACCGGAATGTTGCAACCCACTATCCGCACTGGGGGCCAGCAGCCAGGCAGGCCCCCGGGGAGCTTTGCAGCACTCAGCAGCTTCACCCAGCAGCTCCAGCCAGACAGGAAACACTTAATTAGTCCTCTCCCAACTTGACGTAGGCTCAACTGGTACTCGCAGGTGTCTTTTCCCTCCCAATCAGCCCCCCCAAAGCCCCACACACCAAATGCCACAGAGCCCATCGAGCCCCCCCAGCCCCTCAGACAGATTAACCATCCGACAGCTACAGGACAGCCATACCCAGCCCTATCAGGCGGCCACTGGTCTTGGCCACACCAACAGAGCCCTAACCCTTAATATTGCATAGCCGAGGAGGGCCTACCAGCTACAGCTGGGAGCCACAAAGGAGGCAGTACCAACACCTGAAGGCAGCGGCACCAGCCACACTGTCTAACCCAGCCGAACTAAAGTTCAACCGAGTCGGGAAAGTGTAAGCAGAGCCAGCCAAAGCCAGCCCCACAGGTCTGACAACAGGCACAGACCGAATGATGGGCAAGAGGCATTCCGAACTGACGCGACAAGAAGGGAGAGGGCAAACGAACAGGAGCAGAAAAACAGAAGGTAGGCCCTACTTGCAATGGGTGAAACTACCAACCACAATCCACAACCGAACTACTTAAACGCACAGACACTGCAAGTATCTGGTAGCCAATTGTCACACACCACCCTAGGTAGCAACAGAGAACCACATGAGGGGGCAAGACTTTTCAGGATCAAAGCCATCCCCACTGAGGTGAGGGGAAGACACCTGACCAAATCACTGTAAATGCCACAAGGACTAGAACTCCAAGGGAACAGCGATAAATAACATCTTAGGTTTCTGACAGTAGAAATGTAGTGTAATGAGGAGGGGCTGGGCGGGTACTGCCCTGCCACCTGAGGAATGATGCAGCAGGTACGATGAGTTGAAGCTTGGGAAGGTCATCAGTCTACCCTAAGGACGTTTTGTATCATGAGAACTAAGGACTCCATTAAAACCCAATACAAACATGAGCTGGCCTAAAGAATGACACTGGTGATCCTCCAAAAAACAATGTTCCATCTTCCCCAATCGAACACGAAACCTGTGAGTAGACTATAGACAGGAAGCCGAAGACACTTTACCAAAAGGAGTGTGTAAGGGACTGCAATGAAGAGCGTGAAGTAACAGCATCGTGAGAAACTATCAGGCAACGAAACAAGAAGCAAACAAGTTATCCACCATACAACGCCTAACTGACCTCAACACCAAAGACCCTAGGAACTACTGAGTAAACTCAGATATCTCCCCCAGAACCAAAGGCATCAAGGCCCACTGTGGGTGCCAAAGAATTGCTCGGGGTGAAGCAATGGCAAGGACGAGAAAAAGTACTTAGAATAAAGCATGAAGAACCTATCCTCCTCAGCCGCATTGGCCTCCTTATATAGTGTTCTTCACACCCGTAGTCATGTGACCCAAAGTGGTCACATGTGCGAAACTAAATCATAACAAACTAGTCATGTGACCAAAGTGGTCACATGCTTAAAACCCATGACCTCATAGTAAGGTCATGTGCAGAAACTCATAAATCTATCATAACACAATAAACAAGTCATATGACTCGACTGAGTCATATGCGTAAAACCCATGACCTCATAACGAGGTCCTGTGCAAAACATAAATTATATGCACAAGGCATACCCGCAAGGCACACTCGCAAGACATACTTGTCAGGCGCACATCCCATGACTCATATTTGAGCCATGTGTGAAAGTATCACATATCCCACACATAACAAATCATATAACTCAAATGAGTCATATGTGTGAAACAATCACATACCTCTGACTCATAACCATGTGTCCCGTGAAAACCTTTTCCTCACCAAGCCACATTCGTGACACCCTGTTTTAGTATTGGATGTCATTCCTGCAACTACAATGCATTCTTAGACCCGATTGTAATACTTTGTGAAATCTATTGACTTTCATAGTAGTGTTCCTCAGAGGTCTAAACACTTCTAGTTATCGTAGTGTAGGTGTGAATGTATTAGTTTCTCCTTGAGTTCTTTTATCATTTGTTACCATATCTTTATGCAAAAGTGTCCTATTACCCATCGCTTATACCAAAGATGTTACATCTTTGAAGCCTAGTAATTATCTGGGTAGTTGACGGATTTACTCCGTTCAGCTTTCCAGACCTAGTTAAAGGTTCCCCCCTATATATCCTGTGAGGAGGATCCGATCACCCAGATAGAAGCAATGTATATCATATTACTCTAACAACTTCAATTGTGAGACCATGTAGTCACAAGACGCAACTAAGATAGATAGGTAAGATGATGTCAGGATACTATAAGGGGGCTGGAGGGGGATGTGGGAGATTTGAGATTCTGATTCCGAGTGGTGCTACTCTATTTAGGGTAGTTTCTAGGTATCAGATCCTGGTATTCATAATGGTAGAAGTCATTAGAAATCCTTGTGAGAAGGGGGTGTTGAAGTATCATGTACAGAGTAGGTTTTTATTATTTTATATTAAATTTATTGAAGTAGATAGAATTCTAATGAGAATATAGATAGGACACATGAATTTGTTACAGTTAATGAAGGTATTTGTGTCAATGAAATTACATTAAAGCTGACAATCTGTTAAAGGGAGACAACTTAATAGACTTCAGAATTGTCTAGGTCCGCCAAGATTCATTTCTGTAGACAGAGATTGTCTAGGAAGGCTCGGACTTTGCATGTTTCATTTATGACTACTAGGAGCAAAGTAAAGCAGGTAAAGTAGAGTAGAAATGTAAAGATGATATTATATATTATTAAGGTCTCTTCTCCATTGCTTGATGATGTCTAAAAGCTGAGGGAGGCACTTTGATATTTATATTCCGCATCTGGGTATTTGCGGACTACATTTATCTATTTTACAATCATGTACCTCTCTGATTATAACTTGTAACATTGGGTATTCTCCAAAGGTACGAACACCTGGAGACCCTGAAAATTACCACATCTTTTTTCAGTAATTACAATATAACTAACTAGGAACTATGTCATTCCCAAAAGCAATCATCTGATTCTCAGAGTCTTTAGACTTATAGTCTAGTTCTCAAATTGAACTGAGTTGGTCTCCCTTGTCTCTGTCATTGAGGAAATGATCAGTTTTAGCTGCAGGTTGTATCTGCGAAGGTAGTTGTAATTGCAACCTTCCTTGGTTGCCTAACTTTAAACCTCCATAATTCTATAACTAAAAGACAGATATCTTCTGGATGACTTCCAATTAATTTGCAGCAAGCTATTCTACCAGATTGACAGATAGTCTCTCAGTTGGTAACTCTTGGTTGCTCCTAGTAGCTGTATTTCAATTGCCATTCTAGTATTGGGAATTATTCCAGCAACTATAGTACGATCCTGAACCTAGTTGTAACACTCTGTGAAGTCTATTAGCTACTGTGGTAGTGTTTTTCAGTATTTTTGAATATTCTAGTTATTATAGGATGAATGCGAATGAATTCGTTTCTCATTAAGATCCTTTACCATTTGATATCATATCTTAGTGTGAAAATGTTCCGTTACTTCGAACTTATGCCAAAGAGGTCACATCTTTGAAGCCTAGTAACTATCTGAGTAGTTGACACATATACTCCGTTCCACTTCTCTGACCTAACCATTGGTCCCCTCCCATATATCTATTGAACAAGATATGGTCGGATCGACGACAGCGATGTATATGATGTTATTCTTAGACCTTCAATTCTGTAGCACTTTAGTCACAGGATGCAATAGAGATCAATATGTATGATGATATGCAGAATCCGTAAGCAGCCCGGCGTGAGATGTCGAAGACCCGAGATTTCAATTCTGAGTAGGGTTACCCTACTTAGGGTAGTTCCTAGGTATCTGATCCTGGTATTTCTAACACGATTATCCTTAAAGCTGAGATGTTTATTGTATAATGATTTAAAAAAGTAAGAAATATACTGGAAGATATTCTCTTTAAATACTCACATAATAGGTAGACTGATGAAAAAATAGCACTGAATTATTTAGTACAAAATTTTAGAAAAGACAGTATTATTACACAGAAAGCAGAAGAGGAGTATTAGCATTTACTTCTTAATAGACACAACAGTTATGCTAATATGAAGTTTCTTGACTTCTGCATTTGATAAAAGATCATATCATATTGCCTACCTCTGCATAATTACTCATCAATTACAGCAATTAGACATTTAAGTTTTCAGTCCCTATAAATACTTATACTAAAAAAAACTTACATGCTATTTTGAAAGACAAGAATACAGAGTATCAAAGGAGAACTTTTATAAAATTCTCATGATAGCCGGTAGAGCTTTCTTTACACCAAGTAATATTACAAGTAGTTTCTCCAATATCGATTTCCATCAACCAAAGTATTATGTTTGTAAAATTCAAGTCCTACTTTCTAAATTACCTACAAGCTACTCAACCTTCCAACTTCAAAATTGGTCTGACCCAGATCCTCTTCAACTATCATGCTAGTCTGTGAGTACCTTCTCTGTCTAAGAAATAGATAGCCAGTATGTGCTGCAGAATAGAGTGGAAATCGAAAAGTAAGAGCTGATTATACTGGCCACTCTACTAACTAACACTCCTCTAGAGTGGCTACTAAAGAAAATTGTTAGCAACATTGCAGTTACTGCAAATTGAGAACTTATACAGGAAGAGGAAATGGAGTAGCTATTAGGCGAAGACGATTTGTATAGACTCAGAATTGTCTAGGCCAATTGGGATTCTTTTCCTAGATGGTGTAACAGGGGCTCCCTCTGAGATGATGGATCTCAAGGTTGCGACTGCACCGAAATGAATTCTTAAGCAGATTTCATATACTGCCAGTTGCTCCCCATCACTACTCTGTATTCGCGAGCACCTAACTCTCTTAAGCTGCTGAGCTAACCTCCCCAGGTTGGACCAAAGATCCCCTGTAGCGAACTAGACTACTCTTGTAGTTTGCTAACACACACCTGATAGAAGTATTTTAGCCGCTACATCTACAATGCAACTGCAGGAGTAAAAGCTTTTCATATCGTGGACATATCAGTGGCGAGCTGTCATGCCCGAGTAGATGCAATACCAACTATAGAACTCTCTACCCATATACACTTAGTCTTATACGAGCATCCACAGTCCCTAAACATCTATCCGGTTCTATACCATTCTATATCATTCCAGATGATGGCCACGTAGCTCTCCCGATAGACCCCTTCAGATGTTGACTACCAATAGGCGCTACCCACAGTCAACCCTCCTAGAAACAGGTCTTATCGTGATCTTAAACTAGTGTCTCAGAGTCCCTAATGATTCTCCAATACTATTACACTTTTGGAGCAACGGACTTCGGTTACCTCGCCTACTAGCCTTCGGTAACTTCACATACTACCTTAGACTTCAAAGCAGTATTACTCCATCAGTTCTAGTCTGTTTTACACGAAACCACCTGGAGACTATTCTCCAGGTTCACCTCTACCCCCTCATATATCCTACTGACTGCTTCCGGTCGGACGGACTGCGGGAACGTATACGGTATTACAGGAGCATCTCCATCTGAAAACATTTACTAGGCTTACAGCAACTCTCCAGCTATAGCCCAGGATGCCAGGGACTTATAGCGGGGCCAGAGGGGGGTGTTAGCCACTACACCTCCAAGTTACAGCTCATTCGGAGCTCAACTGGTTGTACAGAAATAATCCACACAACCTGAGATTCGAACACTCTATGTAGTTTCATGTGACAAACAATCTAGTAACTTCCCCCGAAGTCCTGCGTAACCAGTTACTTTCCAGGTAGGGTAACTTGGCACCATAACAGGATAGTCCATAGCCCAAGGTAGGGTAACTTTAGTCCAAAGGTAGGGTAACGGTACTCTGAGTTACACTACAGAGTAGGGTAACTCTACCTGGACTCACCGTTGAGTAATTCAGGGTAACTCCCAAATTGACTACTTAGGTTACCCTACTGAGTAGGGTAACTACCGCTCCTTACTAGTACCCGTATACTTCTTAGTATGGTATAGTATGCCCAACAAAGGTACCTAATCAATAGTACCTCTAGCAGGTACACTCTTGTCAGCCACAATTTTTATCATGCTAGTCTCTTGATACCGGTATGGGTATAGGTTTGGTTAACTGTAATAGTACTCTGTGGAGTCTCATTATAGATGGAGATTTGCCTAAGAAGGCTCAAAGGGTTACTCATTTCATATATGACTACTGAGAGTAAAGCAAGGTAAAGTAGAATAGAATTATAAAAACAATATTATATTATTAAGGTCTCTTCTCCATTGCTTGATAATGTCTAACAGGTTGAGAGTGTAATGATCCCTCTTTGAATAGTTAGTTCTTGGCGATGGAGAACAACACTTCTCTTCTTCTCTTTCCTTCTTCTTCTACTCTAAGACAGCTCTTAGGCTTATGCCTATGTCACTAATAGTACAAGACCTTTGTCTTTAATCTGTAATGCCTATAGTAGGCTTTCTCTAACTCTATCTCATATAGAGTCTTCTCATTGTAAATGATAATAAAGGGTGTGATAATAGTAAAAAAGTGTAAAGGTATTTTATATTTCTTTAAAGTAAGAAGTAGGAAAAGTACTTAGAATTCAATCTAATTTTATTTAAACTCATACTGCTAACACAGGCATATGATGAGTTCCCGCTAGAACAGGCATACTACTAACTAGTATACTCCTAATCCTAAGTGAACTAAGTCTACGGTTCTGCACCTGCTCTCACTGAGTTATGTCTGCATAAGAAATAATTACAAAACCATCAAACAACCCAGTACCCTCCCAGGTCCAAGTCTTTAGCCCCTCTGGTATGAAGCCAACCAGTACTACGTGTAATCGAAGCTGAACAAAAGACCAACCGGACTAGGTTCCTCATTCAACAAATATAAAATCACTACCACCCGATTTGTAAACCGTCCTATAACTCCATCCACTACAAAAGAAAACCAAAAACAATCTAACACTACAGGAGGAACTATGGCGGAGAGGAGGTAAGTAATATGTCCACCTCTCATACCCACATGCCAAGCCGTTGACCATATGAACCCACTTTACCAATTGTCTCTGAAAAGAGTACCAGTGAGGAGGACCTGTACCTGCTTCCCATAACCTAAACCATACAAACAAAAGAAAAACATAGAGATGGTAACAGACCAAAAAGATCAGTAGGGCCTATCTCCCCCCCATGGTGCCTTGACCCTGCCTGCCATACAAGTAGTCAAACCAAACAAACCAAACAAACCTCTCAGAGACCAATGTACAAGACCGAAACAAGTCCAACCAGCTGGTCACAACCTACTATCTCACATGTTGCCATCAGCACGCCAGTCTACTAGGCAGCTTTACAGCACTCAGCAGCTTCACCTTAACAGCCTAGCAGGCTTGAAGCACCTCATTAGACCCCTTTGAACCTGATACGAGCCTGACTGGTACTTGCAGGTGCCCCCCCCTCCTAGTCAGCCCCCCCCATGCCATACACACTATATTCCACAGGACCCATCCAGCCCCCTCAGCTCCTCAGACAGATTAATAGTCCAATAGCTACTGGACTGTCTATATCCAATCCCTTGAGGAAGCCAGTGGTCTTAGCCATATCGACGGAGTCCTATCTTCCGACATCATGTAGTCAAGGAGGGCCCACCAGCCTCAGTGAGGAGCCACAAAGGAGGCAGTACTAATACCAGAAAGTACTGGCACTAGCGACACTATCCAACCAAATCAAACCGAAGTCCAGCTGAGCCAGAAACAGTTAGGTAGAACCATCTAAGGACAGTTCCACCTGTTTAACAGAAGGTGCAGACTAAACAATAAGTAAGAGGCACATCCAACCAATGCGACTGGGAGGGAATGGGTAAAGGAACAGAAGTAGACAAATAGAAAGTAGGTCCTACTTGCAATAGGTAAGGTCGCCAACTATAATATACAACTGAATCATCACAATGTACAGACAACACGAATGTCTAGTAGCCAATTGTCCCATACCACCCCAGGCAATAACGAAATGGCGTCCAGAGAATAAAAAGATTCAGGTTCAAAGCTATCTCCACCAATGCGATAAGGAGATCCCTGACTGAACTACATTAAATGTCACAAGGATAAAGACTCCAAGGGAACAGTGATAAACAGTATCATATGATTCAGACTGTAGAAACAATTGTAACGAGGAGGAGTAGGGCAGGTATGGTCCTGTCACCTGAGGAATAATGTGGCCAGTATGATGAGTTGAGACACAGGACAGTCATCAAGTAAGCCCATGGGCATTTTGTATTGTAAGAACTAAGGACTCAGTTAAACCCCAATAAGAATATGAGCTGGCCCAAAGAACGATAATGGTAATTCACCCAAATACAGTATTCCATCTCTTCCAATCGAAGGCAAAACCAGAGAGTAGACGATAGACAGGAAGCCATAGACATTTTACCAAAAGAGGCTCATAAGCGACCGTGATAAAATACTCGAAGTGCCAGCATCTTGAGACAACCAGCAGACAATGAAACGGTGCAAACAAGTAGCTCGCTATGCAACTACTATCACAACAACCTCAATACCAAGAATGTAACCGGTACGGGTACTCGGTTATTGGTTTTATTTTATGCTTTGTTTTAAGTATCGCTTTGATACTTAAGGAGTTTTACCGAAGAGTATCAATTGATACCTTTGATTAGTTTCGTTCATGCTAGACATGAACAGATTTGTGTATTTAAAGACCGCCTGTTTCTACGATAGAAAAGGCAGACTTCGACAGACAGTATTTCAATATACTTGGTTGAACAGTTACTTCTTTGTTTCCCAGTACACCCTCGAAGCCTCCTTTAGTTCTCAGCTCTCGCCTCCTCTCTGGAAGAGCAGGCCACCTGCCAACTATGTTATCTTTACCGATAACGTGATTAGCACGTTGCGAACACGTTACATTTTTTTAACCTCAGCAAGTGGTTAAGAACCTGTCCCCGGATTTAGGCCTGATCAACCTATCAATATCCACCTCAGAACGCTAGTGGAGAGAAGCAGCAGAATCACAGCACATTCGGCTTCATCTCAAACCCAAGATAGAGTCTTTGATGACCAGGAGTGGGAAGCAAATCCCACGGCAAGACCTTACAAGGAAGAAACAACCCCGGCGCTCTACTAAAGAGCCGGGTGATCCTGCAAACACGGAAGATACACAACCTCCAGGAGAATTCCCTTCTACCCCAGCAAAGAAGCCTTCCTTTGAAACTCCAAGCGACCCCGAATCTAGTAGCGAATCAGATATGGCTAGCACAGGAGGAGGACCTTCTGGAGGAGGAAAATCTCGGGCAAGGCCTGAAGAAGAGAAGGTACCCGCAGCATTTGAACCCCCTAGGTTTAAACTCCACCTCCCAGCGAAGTTCACAGGAGAAGGAAAAGACCTCAAACCTAAAGCATTTGAATGATGGGCAACAGAACTCTCACACTTCCTACTCTTACAAGGAAAAGATGTGGAAGACCCTACAACCGGACTTATCATTGGATCATTTTGCGAAGGAAAGGCAACCGACGCATACCACCAATGCTATAAGGATTTCGGCGGGAATATAAGATTAAGAGGATCTACAGTTCTCGATTACCTGAAAGGACGATTCCAATCCTCTATAACCAACGACCTCCTATACCACAAATTCAAACAGCTCCAGCACGTTAACAGAACGCATGTCAAGCGAATCACCGATGTGGCTACGGACCTAATGATGTATAAGGACTGGATGGAGAGAGGAAGTATCTCCAAATACATCCTAAAGCGACAATTTTATGATACCATGCACCCTACCCTCCAGCGAGAAGTAGAACCACTCGAGGAAGACGGCGATGATATTGCAGTAATAATTGCAAGAGCAGAACGGAAGGATGCCATCCTCCATGAGACCAAGGTCTACAAAACACAGACATCCTCCAGTAGGAACAGCCAGCCACGACACAAAGCCTCCAGCAACTCTGAAGACAATACCCCACGGGTTTTCAAGAAGAAAACAAAATCCTCCAAAGAATCGAGACGGCAAAAAGGAGAATGTTTTGACTGCGGAAAAACAGGACACATGGCAAAGAATTGTCCTATGAAGAAAAGGAAAGGAAAGGCAATTAAGCAAGAGGTATCGGCCAACAATGTGGAAAGCGATAACACCCAATCCAGTGAATATGAAGAGATCCATATCGGATATATCGATGTGGAATGCAACAGTGTTCGACCTCTGGCTACATTCAAAGCACACACCGCTCTAGAAGGTACTATCATGATCAATGGCAAAAGGGCTAGAGTCCTATTCGACACTGGCGCAATCGGAAGAGATATAATCAGTAATGCCTTTGTCTCTGTCCATGAACTCCCAACCAGAGACCTTAACCAACCCATACCTGTCAATATGGCAGTAAAAGGATCACGATCCACAAGCCATAAAACCTGTAGTGCGACCATTCGACTTGGTTCTGCAATCCTACCCCCCCAGGAAATGTTGGTTGGAAATTTAGCCAAATACGATGCCCTAATAGATATGCCATTCCTGAACCACGACAAAGCTATAATCAGGTGTGGGGAATCTACCATCGATTTCCCAGATCAGAAGGTTAGAGTCTCATGCAAGCCAACAAGCGGAGAGTACCGAGCCGCAGTCAGTGAAGCAACTGCACTACGACTATTGGATGAGTACTCTGATGTCTTCCCTGATCAAATACCCGAGGAACTACCACCTATGAGAGAGGTGAACTACCACATCCGCCTCCGAGACCCCTCCAATCTCAAGAACCAACCCACCTACTCTGTTCCTGACGCATACAAAAGCCCACTTTGTGATTGGATCAACCAACAACAAACAAGAGGAGTCATCTACCGGGCAGAAGCCCCAGGTGCCGCTCCTATGTTTGTTCAACCGAAAGCAGATGGCAAAAGAATCCGCCCCTTGGTTGAACTCAAGCTACGGAACGAAAACACGGTTATGGACAGCTCCGCTATCCCAAACCAAACCCAGCTCCTAAATGCAGTTGGACTGGCTAGATTCCGAAGTAAGATTGACCTAAGCAATGCCTACTTCCAAACAAGGTTAGACCCAGAAAGCGAGCGCTACAACAGTTTCAAAACACCCATCGGAAGTTTCATTAGCCGAGTTATGTTACAAGGTGATATGAATGCGCCCGCCCCCTTTATGCGAATTATGGAAAACCTCCTAAGCGAATACCTCTACCATTTTGTTTGGGTCTACATTGATGATATTCTCATCTTCTCGAACACCGAAATAGAACATGCCTACCATATAGGATTGGTCTGTACCAAACTTAGGGAAGCTAAATTCTACGCTAGCAGAAACAAATCAATCCTGTTTGCCGATAAACTCGATATCCTAGGACATGTTATAGATGATGAAGGAATACATGCAGCCCCAGGAAAAATAGCCTGTTTAACGGAATGGTCGACACCCCGGAATCAAAAGGAACTCATGCGATTCCTAGGACTAGTCAACTATATTGCCCAGTTCCTCCCACACCACGCCACTGTGACAGCGCCGCTCACAGACCTTACGGGCAATGCAGAGTTTGTCTGGACCCACACTCATGACCAAGCCTTTACCAACATCAAGGAATTGATAAAAAACGCCAACATTATACAACCTATCGACTACAGCAAACCAGAACCAATATGGCTGATTACTGATGCATTGGGATGTTGGAGTTGGGGCATGGGTTGGACAAGGAGCCTCCCATGAAACGGCAAGACCGGCGGCTTTACACAGCAGAAAGTTCACTAATTCACAGATGAACTATGGAACAACAGACAAGGAAGCCCTTGCTGTGATTGATGCCCTCGCTGCTTTCAACCATATCCTCATGGGCAATACTTTCACTATTGTTACCGACCACCAACCTCTCACTAATCTTAAAACAAAAGGGATACTTGGAAGAAGAAGAACAAGATGGATAGGCGAAATCAGCAAATACGATGCAAAAATTATCTATACCCCTGGAAGAATGAACTATTTAGCTGATGCTCTCTCCCGCCTCTATGAGAATCAAGATCTCACAGATCCTCCTCTTGTCCATGACCACACAAGACAAAGCGAGGACAGCCCTGACCACACCTCCTATGAACAAGAACCATCGATGGCTATCGCCAGCTCTGCCGCTCCCTCCAATCCTTTCTCTTACACCATGTACAGTGCTGCCGGAACAGAACGAGGAAAGGGCACTGATGAAGAATAGAAAGACAATTGCACGCTCCGCAGTACACCTCCTCACGAACTTAAACAAATCAGACTCCACTGGTCCCACTGTTACCACGACACCTGCCCTTTTCACCAGACCGAGATTAAGTTCGGAAACAGATACCAGCGACCGTACTATATGCCTGCTGACGATTCCAAAGACACCAGCTTCGATACCGTAGAGGGAGCAGAAGAGATGATCAATGAAGATGAATCGACCCAACCTCCTGATACCCTTAATCCTGTTCCAACACGATACCAAGATCTTGAAGAACTCGAACAAGCAGCAGCCTACGTGGATGCAATATCCTATTTACACCCCGCACAATCAGCCCCGCCATCCTCTCCTCCCATAATCGATTCACGACCACTATATGGTGGACCCTTACGAGTATACAACAATGAAACTATTGTCTCGGTCATACCACCTACTATTCCCGAGCATCGGCGTCAACTCTATGAAATCTTTGAGGAAGAGGAAGCCCCTATTGAACCAACAAGAGGATCCCTAATCGAGGAGGAATGAGATGTTAGATCGACTACAGAAGAATTAACCTCCTCTTTCCGAAGCCAAATGATAGCAGGATACCACCATGACCCGATTTACTTCAAAGCCATGGATAGCTCCAGGCATGGAGACCTCGCCCCCTACAACATATCCAACAGAATGGTCTTTACCAGCACCCGTTACGGTAAACATTGCCTATACATACCAAAAGGCCATA
The DNA here is from genome assembly GCF_000151645.1 of Tuber melanosporum. Lineage (NCBI taxonomy): Eukaryota > Fungi > Ascomycota > Pezizomycetes > Pezizales > Tuberaceae > Tuber > Tuber melanosporum. The sequence goes on along the minus strand of NW_003298875.1, from coordinate 744,619 downwards.
TGTTCAACGGAATGACGATTAGAGAATGTGTCATATCTGAGATTCACAACAAAGGACACCACAGCGCAGACCGCAACCTTCAATATGCTTCAGAATATGTTTACTGGCCTGAGATGCACAAAGATATCCGCGATTTCGTTAAACAATGTGAACTCTGCCAGGCAAACAAGGAGCGAACACAACTACCTGAAGGAAAGGCACAGACCCTCCAACTACCATGTGAAATATTCGAATCATATGCCATCGATTTCGCAGGACCATTCAACAAGTCCGCTGGATATGACACCATCTTGGTAGCTGTGGATCGATTTTCCGGATACACCTGGTTAATACCAATGATGGTTACCGACTCCTCCAAAGACACCTGGAATAACCTCCAACGATACCTGTTTACCCCCCACGGGTACCCCTTATCTATTGTCAGTGATGCTGATCCCCATTTTACCGCCAGATTCTGGAAACAAACCTTGACCTCCCTCGGAATAAACCACATTATGGCTGCCCCTGGACACCATGAGACTAATGGCCAAGCAGAACGAAAAATCCGCGAAGTTAAGACTGGAATTAGGAACATGATCAATGAACGACAAACCAACTGGGAACCAGCCCTTATTGAGCTCGCTGCATATATCAATGCTGCATTTTCAGATACCTTGGGAATGTCACCATACAAGGCAGTCTTTGGCCGTCAATACCCCCTCCTCCCTACAACACTATTTAAGAACTCCTCAGTCCCTGCCTCTGATGACCATCTAAACCGCCACCAAGCAATTCGGAACGATAACTTCCAAGCTGTTAAGGCTGCCCGATTCCGAAGCACCAGTACTGCCCAGAAACGACGACGCAAACATATCCCCATCTCACCAGGAGACATGCTCATGGTACACGGTAACATGTTCATTACCAATGTTGGACGCAGCAAGAAACTGAAACCCCGATGGCGCGGACCCTTCAAAGTCGTATCCTTTGACGAGCAAACAGAGAACTACACTGTCCAGATGGATGGAAGCATGTACCGCCGCAATACTGCAGTCTTTCACGCCTCAGCTGTCAAGCGATTCCATCCAAATGACGACTCCAAGTTCCCTGGAAGAACCCACTCTCGGCCTGCACCTATCATCATTGATAAGAAGGATGAATGGGAAGTTGAAGAAATCTGAGACCACCGCCTTTGGCATCGAAATGATCAGTTCCTAGTCAAATAGAAAGGTTATCCAAAGACCGAAAACAGTTGGGAACCACTAGAGGGACTAGAGCACGCTATGGATATGGTGAATGAGTGGTGGAAAGACAACATGCTAAACGAATCCCTCCCCCCAACAATCAACTATATCACCATGTGCGGGACACCTACAATGCCAGAAACTGAGCGATGGCACGCAGAACTTGAAGCTAGAGATGGATTTTGGGCACCACACTTTGAGTCGGAGTTTGAAAGCAGCGATGAGGAGAATCAAGCTATGGAGCAGGCTCTCGACAACTTTATCTAGTCACCAATCACCATCCGAATACCATAACGATGTCAAACTATGTGGAGCTCAATGTGAGGCTACGACAACAGATTGTTGGACTGTTGTTGAACCGCGATGCTATCCAACTTGCAGACTATTTCGAAATCCTCTGGATCGATTACTGTCCTGATTACAATCACGCTTGGGTTAATGTACAGCGCGAATCTGGTATTCGTGACTACTTTGATTTACATTTCTTTGAGTCTAAGTGTTTCCTTAGGGTTTCTTCCTGCCCCTGGTGTGATACTTATGATGAGGAATTTCTTGCAGAAACTGTAGCCATGAGTTTCTCGGAATCCGCTTTTGATGATTATTAGGTTTTGTTTGTTTTAAACAATTGTTTTGTTTTGGGGAATGTAACCGGTACGGGTACTCGGTTATTGGTTTTGTTTTATGCTTTGTTTTAAGTATCGCTTTGATACTTAAGGAGTTTTACCAAAGAGTATCAATTGATACTTTTGATTAGTTTCGTTCATGCTAGACATGAACAGATTTGTATATTTAAAGACCGCCTGTTTCTACGATAGAAAAGGCAGACTTCGATAGATAGTATTTCGATATACTTGGTTGAACGGCTACTTCTTTGTTCCCCAGTACACCCTCAAAGCCTCCTTTAGTTCTCAGCTCTCGCCTCCTCTCTGGAAGAGCAGGCCACCTGCCAACTATCGTATCTTTACCGATAACATGATTAGTACCTTGCGAACACGTTACAAAGAACCCCAGGAACTACTGAGAGAACTCAGATATTTCCTCTAGAATTCAAGGCATCGAAGACTACTGTGGGTATGATAGGAACGCTACCGAGGTGGAGTGAAGGAAGGAGTAGGAAAAGTACTTGGAATTCAATCTAATTTTATTGAAACTCGTACCGCCAATACTGGCATACAACGAGCCCCAGGGATGGGTCTCCAGGTTGTTACATCCTGGATACCACTAACTACGAACTAACTAAACCTCCAATCCTGTACCTCAAACATGTCCACACCATGCCCCAATACAAACACTAAATGCAAAGTCATCAACAGTAAAGAAAAGTCCTCCTCAGCCCAGCCTATCTGTCAGCCAAGTTACCCGTACAAAATACAAAAATTCCACTACTACCACCTGAATGTGACCCTGCGATAATCTCCTCTATAATGGAAACCCATCCAAATGCCCCTATTCAATGATCCTAGGATACCCCACCAACAGCCTCGGCACTCACCTCCATCCCTAAACAAAAAAAACACTTTATACCCAAGTAGGTAGACCCAATGGAAAGCCGACTTACAGGGTGAGGACTCCCTAGCTGAGGGGGTACAAACTATTATGGAGAATCCAGGGTGCACCACAGTAGCAGTGCAATTCAAAAACCTGAGTGGAAGTAGCCAGAATAATATAGTACCTGAGCCAGCGATACCTGACTGAATACATCTAAGAATTTAAGTCCTCTTCTAACTCCTCAACTCCTTCTGTAGGCAGACAACCTGTGGCGGACACTGTAGCAGCTGGTTTGTGATAGCGAACTGGTGAAGGCGATGACTCTTCCAAGTCAGGAACAAGTAGCACCAGTGAGGTCTAGTCTTGCTTGACCCGGCGCTTCATGTACTTCTTCCTCTTCCCATCCCCAAGCGCAGGTATAGTAACAGGAGTGTATAGACCACCCTCATCACCACCTACTACCACAGGGGGGATACTATCAGAGGCGTTACCCTGACTAACCACTGGCTCAGCCACAGAGGACTCAGGCACCTGCCCACCTAAAGGGAGTGATACTACCGTAGCTGGTATCTCCATGCCAGGACCCACCCCACCCATACTAGGAGTCAGCACCTCAAATGGACCTGATGAATTAGGAGTTAGTCTACCCACACCACTACCCACAACCGAGACTACATGAGGGGCTGAAATAACCACCGGTGCAACATTCCCCCGAGGAAACTGCTCAACTAAATCCTGAGAATTTTCAGAGTCTAGCCCACCCTCCCCAACTGAGACCACCGTAGTAACCGAAATGACCGAGAGGACAGGAGAAGAGGGGATAACCGTAGGAGCTTCAGCAGCCAATATCGTGACCAAACCATGAACAGTATCATGTTCAGAGGCCAGGGTAGCTGACAAGATAGATATCACTTTCTTAGCGCACTGAAATCGCAGAGAAGAGATGGAGATATGATGCCGAAGGCGAGAGACTTCAGCCTATAGGGCAAAGTTCTTCTCAACGGCATGAGACAGAACCAGTGACGAAAGTAAAGAAGATGTGGCAGAGGGGGCAGAGGGGCGCTTAGCTATTGTGACCATGAGGAGGCAACGTAGATAAACAACATAAAAGATAAGTAAAAGGAGGAAAGAACTTCCAGCAAATGTAGGAGGAGGTATAACAACAATGCCCGCAAAAGATGATCAAAGTTAAAGACTTGAAGCCTAACATGAGATAGAAATCAAGAGCTCTGATTGGATCAACACTGAACCTTCAAGTTCTGACACAGGGTAAAAGAAGGAGGAAAAGTACTTAGAAGTTAATCCATTTTTATTTAAACTCGTACCGCCAACACTGGCATACAATGAGCTCCCGCCGGCACAAGGATACCGCTAACCAATATACCATTAATCCCAAGCTAACTAAGTCTACGGCCCTGTACCTACCATTCTTGAGTCATACCCACAAAAGAACTAATTACAAGACCATCAAACAACCCAGCGCCCGCTCCAGTCCAGGTCCATTACTCCTCTGAGATAAAGCCAACCAGCACTAAGCATAGCTGAAGCTGAGTAAAAGACCAACCCGACTAGGTTCCTCATCCAACAAACACAAAAACACTACCACCCAGACCTAATACTGTCCCGCAAAATCTCCACTGCAGTAGAAAACTAACAAAACTAACTAAACCTACAAACACCTCAATGGCAGGAAGGAGGCAACCAACATGTCCACCTCTCGCACCCACATGCTAGGTCATCAATCCTGTGAATTCACTTTGCCAGTTGCCTCTGAAGAGTGTACAGGTGAGGAGGACCTGTGTCCTCTACCTGTTCCCCAAATAAAATAACATAAGCAAACAAAATACATAGAGGTAGTAACAGACCAAAATGGCCAGTGAGGACTATCTTCCACCCATGGTGCCTTGCCTCTTCCCACCATCCCCACAGCTAAACCAAAGAAACTAAACAAAACCTACAATGCCCAGCACACAAGACCCAAACAAGTCCAACTAGGTGGTCGTAACCCACTCTCCACACAGGTGGCCATCAGCCAACCAGTCTGCCAGGGAACTTTACATCACGCAGCAGCTTCACCCAATCGCCCAAGCCGAACTGGAAACACTCAATTAGACAGCACCCAACCTGATGCGAGCCCGACCGGTACTTGCTGGTACCTCTCCCCCCCTAATCAGTCCTCCCCAAGCCCCACACACTAGATACTACAGAGCCCATCCGGCCCTCCCAGCCAGTTAAAAAAAACAGATCAACCTTCCAACAGCTATGGGACAGCTTCTACCTAGCCCCATTATGCAGCTACTAGTCTTAGCCACATGAACAGAGTCCCATCCCTCGACAACATGTAGCCGAAGTGGACCCACTTGCCTGAGCCAGGGGCCATAAAGGAGGCAGCACCAATACCCAAAGGCACCAGCACTAGCCATACCACCCAATGTAGTCAAACCAAAGTCCAACCGAGCTGGGAAAATAGTAAGCAAAGCCAACCAAAGTCAGCCCTACAGGTCCAGTAACAGGCACAGACCAAACGATATGTAAGAGGCATCCCCAAGCGACACAACAGGAAGGGGGGAGGCGAGCAAACAGAAGCAAATAAACACAAGGTAGGCTCCACTTGCAATGGGTGAAGCTGTCAATCACAATCCACAACTGAACCACTCAACCATACAGACAATACGAGTGTCTGGCAGCCAATCATCCCACACCATCCCGGACAATCATAAAAAACCATACTAGGAGGTAAGATTTTTCAGGGTCAAAGCCATCCCCACTGAGGCGAGGAGACACCTGACTGAACTACTATAAGTGCTGCAAAGACAAAAGCTCTAAGGGAATGGTGATAAACAACATCATAAGATTTCGACTGTAGAAATGTAACAGGACGAGGAGGAGCTGAGCAGGTACTGTCTAGCCTCCTGAAGGATGATATGACCCGTACGATGAGTTGAAACTTGAGAAGGTCATCAGTTTATCCCAAGGGCGTTTTGCATCGCGAGAACTAAGAACTCCATTAAAACTCAACTAATATAAGCTAGCCCAAAGAATAGCAAGAGTGATCCTCCTAAATACAATGTTCCATACCCTCCAATCAAATACAAAACCTGTGAGTAAATAATAGAGAGAAAGCCAAGAACATTTTACTGAAAGGAGTTCATAAGCAACCATGATGAAGTACTCGAAGTGACAGCATCGTGAGATAACCATCAGGCAACGAAATGAGAACAAACAAGTAACCTACCACTCAACACAAACAGACCTCAACATCAAGAATCACAGAAACTACTGAGCAAACTCAGATATCTCTCCCAGAATTCCCAGCATCAAAGCCCATCATGGATGCAAAGGAAAGGCTCTGAGGCGAAGCAACGGCAAGGACGAGGAAAAGTACTTAGAAGTTAATCTAATTTTATTTAAACTCGTACCACCAACACTGGCATACAATGAGCCCCCGCCAGCACAGGGATACCACTAACCGATATACCACTAATCCTAAGCTAACTACGTCTACGGCCCCACACCTGCCATCCTCGAGTCATGCCCGCACAAAAACTAATTACAAGACCATCAAACAACCCAGCGCCCGCTCCAGTCCAAGTCCGTAGCCCCTCTGGTATGAAGCCAACCAGCACCAAGCATAGCCGAAGCCGAGCAAGAGACCGACCCAACCAGATTCCTCATCCAACAAAATATAAAATCACTACCACACAGTCCTAAACACTGTCCCGCGAAACCTCCACCACAATAAAAAACTAACAAAACCAAAACAAATATAAACTACAGGCGGCACAATGGCAGAGAAGAGGTGACCAACATTTCCACCTCTCGCATCCGCATGCCTGGCCATCGATCCTATGAGCCCACTTTGCCAAGTGCCTCCGAAGAGCATAATGGTAAGGAGGACCTGTACCCCGCTGCCTGTCCCCCAAAAAACAAAACCCATAAACAAAGGAAATACATAGAGGTGGTGACAGACCAAAACGGTCAGTGGGGCCTATCTCCCACCCTTGGTGCCTTGCCCCCGCCAGCCATGCCCATTGCCAAACCAAAGAAACCAAACAAACTTCCACAACCTCCAGCACTCAGAACCCAAACAAGTCCAACCAGGTGGTCACAACCCACTATCTGCACAGGTGGCCATCAGCCAACCGGTCCATCGGGGAACCTTACAGCACTCAGCAGCTTCGCCCAACAGCCTAAGCTGGACTGGAAACATTTAATTAGACCTCGCCCAACCTGACACAGGCCCAACCAGTGCTCGCAGGTGCTTCTCCCCCCCCAATCAGCCCCCCCCAAGCCCCACATACCAGACGCCCCCGAGCCCATCCAGCCCCCCCAGCCCCTCAGACAGATCAACCATTCGACAGCCACAGGACAGCATATACCCAGCCCTGCCAGGCAGCCATTGGTCTTGGCCATACGAACATAGCCCCAACCCTTAGCACCGTATAGCCGAGGAGGGCCTACCAGCCACAGCCAGGAGCCACGAAGGAGGCAGCACCAACACCTGAAGGCATCGGCACCAGCCACACCATCCAACCCAGCCAAACCAAAATCCAACCCAGTCGGGAAAGAGTAAGCAGAGCCAGCCAAAGCCAGCCCCACAGGTCCGGCAACAGGTACGGACTGAACAACAGGCCAAAGGCATCCCCAACTGACGCGACAAGAAGGGGGAGGCTGAACGAACAGAAGCAGACAAACAGAAGGTAGGCTCCACTTACAATGGATGAAGCCGCCAACCACAATCCACAACCGAACTACCCAAACGCACAGACAATGCGAGTGTCTGGCAGCCAATCATCCCACACCACCCCAGGCAGCAATGAAAAACCACACCAGGGGGTAAGCTTTCTCAGGGTCAAAGCCATCCCTACTGTAGCGAGGAGGAGAGACCTGGCTGAACCACTGTAAATGCGGCAAGGACAAAAACTCTAAGGGAACAGTGATAAACAATATCATAGGATTCTGACCGTAGAAACATGTAGTAACGAGGAGGGAGGGGCCGGCAAGGCCCCCTCCCTACTACATTGATGCGGCCAGTACGACCTGTTGATACTTGGGAAGGTCATCAGTCTAACCTAAGGGCGTTTTGTATCGTGAAAACTAAGGACTTCGTTAAAACCCAACAAAAGACATAAGCTGGCCCAAAGAATGACACGGGTAATCCCCCCAAACACAATGTTCAATCCCCCCAATCAAACGCGAAACCTGCGAGTAGATGATAGACAGAAAGCCGTAGACATTTTACCGAAAGGGGCTCGTAAGCGACCATGATGAAGTGCTCGAAGTGACAGCATCGTGAGAAGCCATCAGGCGACGAAACAAGAAGCAAACAAGTAATCCGCCATGCAACGCCTAATAAGCCTCAACACTAAAGACCCCAGGAACTACTGAGCAAACTCAGATATCTCCCCCAGAATCAAAGGCATTAAGGCCCATGATGAGGGCGAAAGAAACGCTAAGGGGCGAAGCGACAGCAAGGACAAGGAAAAGTACTTAGAACAAAGCGTAAAGAACCTATCCTCCTTCGCTATACTGGCCTCCTTATATAGTGTTCTTCCCACTTCAAGTCTTGTAATCCAAAGTGGTCACACACGTAAAACCAAATTATAATAAACTAGTCATATCACCAAAGTAGTCACATGCTCAAAACCCATGACCTTGTAGTAACGTCATGTGCGAAAACTTATAAACCAATTATAATATAATAAACAAGTCATATGACTCCAAGTGGTCACATGCACAAAATCCATGACCTCGTAATAAAGTCATGTACGAAATATAAGTCATATGCGCAAGGCATACCCGCAAGGCATACTTGCAGGACATACTCACCAGGTGCAAGTCCTATGACTCATAATCGAGTCATGTGCGAAACATAACAAATCATAACATAACAAGTCATACAACCTAAATGAGTCATATACACAAATCAATAACATACCTATAACTTATAATCATGAATCCTGTGAAAATCTTTTCTGTGCCAAGCCACATTCGTGATAGTAACACTTAATATCTTTATTTAGTTTCATTTATACTACACAAGAACTAATTTGTGTATTTAAAGACCACCTGATTCTACAATGGAAAAGGCAGACTTTTACAAACTGTATTTCACTATACTCAGTTGAACAGTTATTTTTTAGTTTTTCCAGTACACCTTTGAAGTCTTCTTTCATTCTCAGCCCTTGTCCCCTCTCTAGTAGAGCAGGCTACCTGTCAAACTATCACACACTATCCAGAAACATGATTAGCATCTTGAGGACATGTTACAATCTAGCACTCTCAGACAAGTAGTGCAAGGTACCTCTTTTGGTATTGACAGAAATGTTGATAATATGATCCTTGATTACGTTTTCGCTTTTAACAGTAATAATATTGAGATAGTAGGATGATTGAATAACTTTCTCAATATCTTCTTTGACCTAAAGATAGGTCTAATCAACTAAGATAGTATGCAAGAGAAATAGACCCCATGGCTTATAGGCTGGTGAAATCTTCTAAAACAGTACAAGAAAGTATGGCGATTGTGTTACTTTAAATAGAAGATTGTTTATATAGATTGCTAAGATGAATGAGAGATCAGCATTATGCTTTTCTACAGGAGAAATCTGTTGAACTCTGCTGGTAATACATTTTTGACTTACAGCCAAGTTTGTAGTTCTAATGCTGGCCTTGCCTTCAATGCTTATCTACTCCTAGTACTTAGCACAGTTGGATAAATGCTTGTACTAACATGTTGGAATTTTGGTAAAGGTCTTGCCACATCTAATATACTGAACCAATTCAAGCTATTTTACCTTTAGTAAATTCAAAATGCAATTCTATTAAATAGTTCAAGAACTTACACCCACTCGGTAGAAGTGTTCGTGAAACATGTCTCAGGTGACTAAGCTACCTCTGGCCTCGCCAAAATACCAACTTGCAACAAGGATGATCATAATCATAACGATTCAACCTATTACAACCAACCATTTATACAATTTCCACCAATCAAAGTCTCATTTTCACGATTAATTCCCTTGATCTTTTTTACCAATGATTAACCAATCTGGAAATTCCAAGCATGTGGCAACAAAAAGACTCCCACCCAAAATCTTCTTTAGAAAAATAAGCTTTACAGAGAAGGGTATGATAATCGCCTTTTTCTACAGCCTCCAGAATGTTGCTTTAGTGACTCAAATTATTGGATGGCTTTGGATAACAGTTAATAGCTTCTTTTTCCGGGCATGTGAGCGCCAATCTCTAGAAAATCTTCCTTGTCCCAGTCACATACATATTTTGAGTCATCAGCAGCATTGTACAATGATTAAGGCTGCCAAATCCAACCGGAAAATGATGAGATCTGCATTTAAGGATAAATATGCACCTAGTGTTTCTCTTGATACAGGTAAGTCTGTACTACCCTGAGTGATATGATATGATTCTCTAATATATTTGTCTGCAGTGGACCGGGTACTCAGAGAGACAAATATTAAACAATTGCTAACTAAGTCAAAACCCAGGCTGAAGCCAGACCATGTTGCTAAGAGATTGAAGTGGGCTACAGTTCATAAGAACTAGACAGTTGAGGATTTTGAGAAAGTGATTTAGAGTAATGAGTATAGTGTGAAGAAATCCAAGAATCCAATACAACAGTGGGTATTTAGAGAACCTGCAGAGAAATGGTTGGCAGATTGTATACATCCAAAGGAGAAGGATAAGGGAATATCGCTCATGGTTTGGGGGTGCTTTTAGGGTAAGAGACAAGGTTCCTTAGTTCCAATTACTCAAACTATCAACAAAAACAGATATATCAGACTCTTGAGAAGGCATCTTTTTCCTGTTATTCATCAAATGATTTCTTTTAGTATGCAAGATATCCTGTTTCAGCAAGACAATACTCCAGTTCACAAAGCTTATAGTGTAATGGATTGACTAGAGAGAATCTTTATTGAAGTTGTAGAACATCCTCCTTATTCCCCTGATTTGAATTATATTGAACATATATGTGTTGAGCTTAAAAAGTAATTGCACCAGTAGTATCCAAGGATTGGAGATACTCCAGGAGGAAAAGAGGCTGTCAGGAGAAGACTTGCACAAGTATTACCATTGGTTTGGAAGACAATCCCTGAGGAGTTCTTTGAGAAGTTGTGGAAATCAATGCCTGATAGGATAGCTGCAGTATTGGAAGCAAGGAGAGGTTATTCAAGGTATTAGCTATTTCATTATTTAATTTATACTACTAGTACTTTAATATTCTCATGAGTTGATCGTCCACTACCAGTGTTGATTGTTGATACCGAATGTTGATCGTTTGTCCATTGACAACTCCAAGGTTGCCCCACCATATGCCCCAGGACCTACTATGGCGCAACTGCAATTTTACTTTGTCTCAGATCACAAACACTTCTGCCAAGTGGCTGTACCTTCTTACCAATTTCAGGAGCTACAGTCTTGAAAGCACTGTGAAGTTGTAGGTTCTTTGTATGACCCATTTTCACAAAGTTTGAGTTTTCGTTCTGAGTTGTTCGTACAAGGTGTGAATTGTGCTACTTAAACTATTAATCTGGTGTTTGAGAGAAAATCTGCTACCATAAACTCAGGGCAAAATCTAATTTACATCTTATTATCATTAGGTTAGGGCTTAGCGCTTATGATTTAGCGTAAAAAACTTTAAAGTACATATGTATTGAATGTATGGTATAAAATCTTTGGTCAAAAATTCCCCCATATTTTGTAATAATATACGTATTTATAAAAGCCCTACTCAGAAGTAGACAAGCTCTCCTGAGGTCATTGTATTGATAGTTATTATATTGAGAGAAGAGAAGAGAAAATTAAAAATCAAGGTCCTCGTCCATAACAGGTAGAATCACATGCACGACCCAAGCCAAGAAATGCAACGCCTAGCTGAGGGGTCTGGCGGTTTATCAGAGTCATTGATACTCAGGTATTGCTCTGACAGTCAGTGTTTGGTACAGAGACAAGGGCATTGTATTCTAGGACACCTTTTTGCCTGTGAGTGGCTAGCTTTCGCCGCCCACTGCTGAAATCAAAACGCCGAGAACCATCGCTTCCAGACATAACACGCTTTGCCTTCGCTTTCTCGTTCTTTCCCCCCTTCAACTCTCCATCAAAACATCTCTTATCAACACAACACCTTTACCCTTGCTACTTCTAGGTTTTTGCTACTACCACTATTTGCTTTTAACTTCTACTTTTCCGTAGATTCGGTCCATTTGACCATGACAGATAAACTCCCAGCGAACCTTCTCGCGCTTTTCGCGCCGAGGCCTCCTCTCCGTTACCTCCCCCACTGCGACTATGCTCCCGACAAGCGTAGAACTGCACCTATTACCGGTGTCGCTGCTTATCTCGAAACCCTTCGTACTCCCGACCCTGACTATGTTCCGACCGAGAGTTGGATGCAGAGGCGGGATCGCTTGCGCGAGGAAAAGAAGGCTGCGATAGCGGAAAAGACAAAGGCTGCGCTTGTGCAATGTACGGTAATCCCTGTTCCCTCGTTGCTCCCTTTTTGTGCCTTGTTTTTAATATGTTCTCGCCTTTTTGTTTCTCGTTCCTGATTGGCTGAACATCTTGTCACAGATAATCCGGAACATGATCCTCAGGTCCGTGGCGATCCTTTCAAAACTCTCTTCTTGTCCAGGTTGAATTACAATGTTAAGGAGCCGGACCTTGAACGTGAGTTTGGCCGCTTTGGGCCTATTGAAAGAGTGAGTTTTTAGTACCGCTTCAGCATCGATCTCTGGAATATTGATACTGACCATTTCTTTAGATCAGGATTGTGCGCGATAAAGAAACTGGTAAACATAGGGGGTATGCGTTCATTGTTTACGAACGAGAGAAGGATATGAAGGGTACTTTAAATTACAAACCCCCACCCCTCACCCCCACCCCTTGGTCACTGTGTTCCATTTTTTACACCCGATTCCAAGAAAGCGGAGCGGGTGCGATGAAAAAGAATTGCGTTTCCGTGGTTTCACGCCTCGTTTTTTTTACTCGCTATCACATGTCTCCTCCCACCCCATACCCTTTTTGCTTTATCCGCCTTCTCTCCTCTGTTTTACCCCTTTGGTAGGGAAATAAATTTAGAAGGAAAGTATGAACAGTAAACTGACAAGATGATTTTGGATATTTTTTCCATTCTGACCGATACAGCGGCTTACAAAGAAACTGATGGGATCCGTATAAAGGACCGCCGCGTCCTCGTCGACGTTGAGCGTGGCCGTACTGTCAAGGGCTGGAAGCCAAGGCGTCTAGGAGGAGGCCTGGGTGGTAGGGGATACACCAAAATTCCTGTCACACGACCAACCGGTCCATCATATTTTGGTCAAGATGGCCCAAGGGGCCCAGGAGGGTTCGGTGGCAGAGGAGGTGGTTTCAGGGGTGGGTACCAAGGAGGTGGGTTCCGTGGTGGCCGTGGGGGAGGCTTTAGTGGTGGAAACAGGTTTGAAGTCGGGAGTGGCCGTGGACCCCGCGGAGGTATTGGCTACCAAGGAGGTGATAGGGGTAGTAGAGGACATGAGAACGGATACCATGGTGGCCATGGTGAGGCACCACCCAATGCGCCCACTGGGCCTGGCGGACGTAGAGGCGGAGGTGGTGGTGGGTATGGCGGTGGAGGAGGCGGGTATGGTGATGGTGGGCACCGCGGTAGTGGTGGGGGTGGTGGGTATGATCGTCATCGCGGTGGGCACGACCGTGAAGGTGGAAGCGCTCGGGATAGGTTCGCAGACTCTGGAAGGTATAGCGGTCACGGTAGAGATGACAGACACGATGACGGCGGATATTCCCGAAAGCGTGCGTACGATGGCGGGGAGGGAGGATACGGCGGTAGCGGCGGCGGCGGTGGAGGTGACCGCCACCGTAGAAGATACTAGGAGAAATCCCCCCCTTTGAAAACCAAACACGCTCGCAAAAGGTACGTTAGGGGTAAATAGTGAGACTCTAGCATTCGTACAACCTGGCAACTTCCTTCTCTCTCACCTCCAGCAATTAGTTTTCGATGGCAAGACCTATACTATAACTTACCACCACTACTGCTTCCGGATACATCCCTCATTTATTCATTTTTCCCTAGGCTTTTTTCCTATGGAATGGGTGGTAGGCAATGAGGTTGAGAACAAAAAAAAAAACACCAAAAATAAGGCATTTTATATTTTTTATATTCGTGTTTTCCCTTTTTTCTTCCTTTTCACTCTTTATTTCTTTATCTCTTCACCCCCTTTCCCCCCTGCTTCAAAGTTAGGGGGATGGTAAGGGCAAGCTTGGTGAGTCAAGTTAGTTTTCTGCGCAAAAGTTATAAGCGTATCATACCGTATATGATATTTCTGTTCTGCCATGCTCTGCGGTTGCCGACCCTTCTCTCTTTCTGTTCCCCTCCAGTATAAAAATTGTCTTCCTCACATGATTACTATCATATCCCAGGGCACACCCCTTATCCTCGGTTTGTATTTCTAGTCTTTTATCATATTCCCCACCCCCCCTTTTTTCTTTTCTTCTGCAATATTCACTGCTATTATTTTTGCCTTTGCCCCCGCTTCTTAGCTTATGTTATGTTTTCTTGTGTTCTGTATCTTTGATATTCTATGCGTCTGTCTTGTCTTCTTAAGGTAGGTGGTGGGTGCGTGGGTGGCACGTCTCTCTGTGCGCTTGTTTTACGTGTTGGATGAGATTGGGTTAGGTGACAAGTTAAGTATGGTACAAGTATCGCCGTTATCATAAAAACAAAACAAGATAAAATAAAAACGATGCATTCTGGTTATGCTAAGCTAGTGCTTGGTGAGGTGCTGTACTGTACGGTAATTGGGTGCTTTTTTGTTTGATAGAAATCTAGTTTACGAGTAATTATTGTCGGGCGAGTGATATTTTTCCAACCCAGTTCTTGGCAAACAATGTTTGGCCAGCTATCACCAAATCCACTGCCCCCTTCTGCCAGTAAGGTTATGTAAGTTAGACCATAACTTGAAGCAAAATCCCGAACCCCACCACCGTACGTCCCCGACTTCCCACGGCACAATACCGGTACTGTAGGCAGCCCGCATCCATACAGTATATCATATCGTACCAGGGATTGCCGCACCGGTTACCAGTATCCCCCGCCGCGTGGCGAGTGCATGCATGTATGATATGCATGCTTCAAACTCGCTTTCGTGGCCGGTAGAGTGCGTTGACTTGAAGGATTTCTCCTGGGTTGACGGATGTGTGGATATAATAATATATCATGGTGATATAGGTTACGGCGGAGTTGGCCTGTGCTGATGCGGGGGGTGTTGTATCAAAATTTGCTATATCAATTGTTTGGGGGGGTGGGGGGGGGGGGGGTATGAAACGGTGACATGAGTGATTTCTTGTAATAGCGCATTACGGATACGGGGTCCTACTTACAGTGTCGGTTAGTCGGGTTACCTTAGTGCTTGCTAATGTTATGCGTGATACTTTTTTTTTTTTTTTTTTCTTCTTCCCACGGATTGCACGGTGCAGTGTGGGGATGGCTCGAAAGCTCGCACAAAACCTCTCTGACGGGTTCTGGCAGAAGTCTGGCCTTGGGTGGAGTCTGCGGTTGCTGCAGACTTGAACGGGTTATATATATCTTGTACTGTGCTAGGGGTAACTAACTAACCATTCATGCCCGTCACCCTTTTTTTGAGAGAGAGTAATGTAAGTTTGCAAGGATTTTGATGGCGAAAAGCTGATTTCAATGTTAATGGCCACCCTCACTGACCAATTCGGTCAGCTTGGTGCTAGAGAGAGTCTCCAACACTTCCAGAATTCGCAGTGGCTATTCAAAATCAAAGGAGTACTTTTATTATTATTATTATGCACAAGGGCCTAAATACATAGTATCCAAATCACATAATCAACCCCCCTAAATTGGGTGGAATATCATATTCTGAACTAAAGTGGCCTCCAAGGGCTTGGGGTCGGCTTGGGATGGCTACCGGCTTCTAGAAGAAGTAGGTGTGGTAGGATATAGTACCTTGGCTTTTACAGTACGGAATCACCGTGCTTCGGGGGGAGGGGGGGGGGGGTATGATAGGTGTGGTGATCAAACTTCCAAACCTCCTTGTGGCACTGGGGGATTATGAGTGATTATTTGTGATTGCCCCAATATTTACAAGCGCTAATAAAAGTTCAGACGCCCCATAAGTATATTCTCTTTTTTCACATTCACTACTCTACAAACACTCCGCACTTCCCAAGCTCCCGAATGTCACACCGGTCGTCATCCATGAATAAATTATTCATCATCCCTCTAATCTGCCTGTTTACCAGGATCCCCGTAAAAAATAATAATCTAGAGCATATCGATCTACCTGACAACCCTACAAAAGAAATCAAGAAAGAAAAAGAGCAACGCCCAAAAGATAAGGGGAAAAGATACGAGAAGTGGGGAAGGAAAGGGAGGGAAAAAAAAGCTTGCGCCCTGTAATTTCAGCTTCCTAGTTTCAACTCCAAGAAACGCTTACAGCTTAGCTTTAGTCTCTAACTCGCTCTCCATCAACTCCCTCAAGTCGTTCGCAGCATCGGTGAGGTAAAACTGCATCCTCTCGCACCCTTGCTTCTTTGAGACAATATTGAACTGTAGGTTGTTCTCGTTAATCATATAGGCGATTCCGTAACCTTGGTCGATGACTTGGCTCCAGCCATATCCATTGAAGTACTCACTGGACAGCTGAGAGGTTGAAAGGAACCAGCTGGAGGAGTACCCATAGGCGGGATCAGCGTAGATCTTGGGCAGGGCTGCACCGGGGGGGAGGAGCTTCTTCAGGCCGAAAAGGTGGCGATCTACACCCTTGCCTTCCGAGGCGGTGGAGATGTACACGACGTGGGCGTTGATCGCAGCGCGGAAGTTGGAGATGCAAGTCTTTGGATCAGTGTCGGGGTCCATCATCGACTTGCACCAAGCTACGCTTTCCTCGGAGACTGTGCGACAAGTTTCTGTCCGGCCTACTTGAAATTTGCGGGTGGCAGCCGATTCGTAGGTTGGGCGGTTCTTGCCATACCTGTCATGGGATCAGCTACGCTTGGTGTGAGGGTGGAAGGGGAGAGGGGTACATCTTGTAATAGGCCAACTGGATAACCATCTGGACATAGGCGTCCGGCGAACACTTGAACTTCTTGATCAGGCCCTTCCCGTAGCCTAAGTATGCCAAGACTTTCAACTCATGGAGTCCAATAACATCTCTGAAGTTCTGCTGAGCTTTATCAATGGCTCCGATGATATCCTCGTTAAGCTCGAAATTAATGGGCACAGGTTCTGGAAGATTGCTGCGGACATCACCGACAGCGAGGTCAATCTTGTTATGGAAGATTTGGTCATTGAGGTAATCGTTGAGACGGTGGGTGGGGGTACCATCCATCATCGAGTGCTCACCCATGAATCCTGCGGTGCCATTCTCATTGATGATGAACTGGAGGGGCTTGTCGAAGAAGCGGTTTTGACCGTCTCCGTGCCAGTACTGGTGCGCACGCTCCTCGAGGGTAACTGGAGAAGTATCGTCTAAGCAGACAATGAAGGATGCGGACTCGATAAGTTGAAGTGCCTTTTTGTTTTCCGGAGAAGCCTCGATCATCATCTTGCGGACCTCGGTCCAGGTATCACGGTTCTCACTGGTTAGGGCACCCACAGCGGGAACCTTCTCGGCATTGGCCAACTCCAAAACCCTAGCAAACTGTGCTTCGAGCTCCCCGGTGCTAAGTTGAACTCCATCAACTTCATGCAAGACCTTGTAGAACCTGTTCTTCCTAGCAACAACAAAGTGCTTGTTGGACTCATAATCGTACTTAACAGGGTAGTCGGCCGGCTTTTCTGGGATACGGCAAGCGTTGAACATCCACCTGTAAGAGTCCATGCAGATGGGCAACCCGCGCATATACTCGGGCTCTAACGTCTTCTCATCGACCATCTTCTTGAATTTGAGAACCGAAGTGGTGATAGCGGCCGCACGCTTTACCGGGTGCCTACGCTTCTTGTCATCCTTGTAGGAGTAAAAGTACGAGACATAAGGGACGACGGGATCACGGTAGGAGAGGTACGCAGCATCGTTCCACCAGTCGGATAGCCAGTTGTTGACTTCAGGGTTTTGGGCTTTTGCGAGAAGCTTCTCCTGGAGCTGTTGACCGACTCCACCTTCTCGAATGAACTCTGCGACAGCTGTCTTGGTCCTTTGGAGCTCTTGTTCTGTAAGGAGGGGCTTGAGGGACTTGACGTATCGGTCGGCGGTCTCTTGCAGTGTCGGTACTGGAAGTTTTGGTAAAAACTTCTGAAATCGAAGCATAGGACCTGCGTATGGGTCTTCCTGGTAAGCTGTGTAGCGCGTCATCCAGTTAGCCATTTTCACCCAATTAATCACAATAATTAAACTTACTAGTAGGAGGGGCCATGTTTTGTCGTGCGAGACCGGTAGAGCTCAGCTTCGCAACGGCACTCACAACCTTCGCAGGCTGTTTCTATTATAAAAAAGAGGGTTAGTAGGGTGGTCCTTGCTAAAAAAAAAATTTGTCGGTTCCATCATATGTCCGTCGCTTGCTTACCTGGGGAACGGAGCGGTGTCGGAGCGAGGCCGAGGTAATGGACTTGACCTGAAAGCCTCGGCTAAACACGTTCGAAAACATCCGCGAATCGAGTAATTCTCGCAGCAAATTTGGCGAAACGAGAAGAGGGACCGAAGCAGAGTTTAAATGCTTCAGGGTACGGCCGAGTGGAGAATTTTCGGGTGTGGGGGAGGAAGTGGGGAAGGGGGAAGAGGAGGAAGAAATGGATGATATTGGCGGAAGGTAAATTGTCCATCTCTCATCCCGTGATCCAGAGTCTTTCTTAGGTGGAGAGAGCATCATCACATGCACAACATCCTTCCCTTCATCTTCTGTGTCACTTCCGCTTGCACTGCAACTCGTACTTCCGCCATCACGATTATCGGTTACCCGGAAATCTGGATTCTCAGCCCTAGATCCTGCGCGGCCCCTGATTTCTTGAGCCGCTGCCTCGGTTAGCGCGTTAAATTGTTGTACGAACAGATTTGCTTCCATTTTGGTGATCGTTTTGGACAATCGGGCGGTAACGTTGTATCTTTCGGGATAATTTTTTTAGGGATGTATGAAGATTAATTAATTGACTTTGGAGGATTTTGGTTCAAAAAGAAGCGAGTGATGATATGTGAACTAACACCATACAGTGTGGGTAGGGATGGAGTCCCTCTTATACTGGCATTCTTCGAGGGGATATCTATTCTCCAAACAATATGCCTAACATCTCCGAGAGAGCAGTATCCGTGCTTCTAACTCCTACATCCCACCGCGATATCGAATTGCGTTTTGTCGGAAGGATGCCAAACGGGTAGATGGGACACCTTCCTTTTGGCATCACCGAAGTTCATTCCCCGTATCCGCCCTTCGGAGGTTAGATATGGGGAAGGTGACAGTGATAACTTGTATCCATTCTGCCTTCGAAATTGGCTCCTTTCTGGTATTATTTGGTTGTGCAGTTGTTGCTTAGGTCGCAAATTGGCCTCTAGTAATGCACAAAGAAATCGTGTCTCTCTAATTAGGAATATTGAGTTTTGGCTTCCGGTTCTGGATTGGGAATGATTTGCTATCCTTTCCATCGCGGGATTTATAGGAATCACGGTATACAACTAGCAAAGCTTGTTGGTTGGGAACTATAGCCATCGTATCGGGAGATTCCTCCATTCAAAGACTCTTAAAACTCTCCGGGGTTATACAACGCAAACAGGCCCTGGGTATAGAATTGTATATTCTTGAGAACTGGCAAATTTGATTCAATTGTCACAATACCCTCTCATGGCCAAAATAGAGCCTACTCCATAATATCATATACACTCACAACTCCGTCAAATTCCCCCATACGCACTAAGTATAACAGTCTCCGACGACTAAACCCTTGCAAGACCATGCCCTGCCAACGATAGGTCTTCCTAGGAGTTTCGTTTTTGTGGAACGTGGAAAGCCTAGCGGACTGATTGTCACATTTTTTCGTCGGGGTGTTGGGAATATTATAGCCTTCCCCGAAACCACCCACCCTCTTAAAAAAAAAGTTATCCCTCCAAACATTCCGGAAAAGCTTTTGCTGGGGGAATGCAGGCACCCATCATCGGGTGGGGGTGTAGCGTGTGATTCGCTGTACGGTTAGCCAAGTTCCAATCATTCGTGCGAAGTTGCCTTGTTGTGCTAGAAACCGATTCCAGTGATACTCGAGTTGCCAGGGCATGCAGGGTTGCTGTAGGGCTGTGGTTATCGCACAACGGATATGCGTCACATTCGGAACCAAACCGGAAAAATGGTAGCAACGGATTTGGTTGCGGTGACCTCCGAGTAATCACCCAATTAGGTGGGATCAGAGTATTGTTGCTCCGGGAAACGCTTCGGCGCACTAAAATGTACGGATAGCATTGATTTCTGGGGCAGTGTCACAACCGGATATAGGGAGTGATTCGCGGAGGTTGTTTCAACAGTGGAATGAAAATGAAGAACGGTGTCGGGTTGGGGGGAGATCTGGAGAACCATTAATCGGATGCCCAGTTAATATCATGAACAGGGAAATGACTTGCACGTGATTACTCTTAGATACGAGATGTTGATAGCACCTTCGTTCGATAAGTGTTGGTACTTGTATATCTCGCTCGCAGAGGCTCGGGGTATGATTGGAGTTTTCCTTTGTGAAATATGCGCAGTCAGTGGAGATGCTCAGAAAATACTCCGTGCCATATTTTTTTAACTCTACATCTACTGGCGGTAGAAGTTTATAAATATATATCAACCTTCCACATTCTTCTAGTATAACGAAATTTCTACGAAGTATGGCACCCTTGGGCGTGATGGAGCTGATAAATTGTGCTTATCGATTATGAACACTGGGATGGAATGATGCAAAGCAGTTAGGCTCCGCTCGGGAGAGGTTTGTTCACTCAACCCCCCCCCCGTGCGGGGTAGGTTGCAACCCAGAGCCGTGGAAATAGGCCGAGAATTCGGAAATGATAACTCAGTCCCCCAAAATCCGACGATCAAATTAGTATCGTAGCTCACTTACCACTCCACCCACGGTAGAGCTGCAGGATGTCGTGCCAACTAGGGACGGTGGAGTGTGGGTGGTAGGGTTGTTGGATAAACTTTTTATCTTTTCATACCAGTTATTTAGGTCCGTTGGCTATTGTGTGTGCTGAACGGCCGAAGGTCGAGGAGGGATATGCTGGTGGCTACCCTCGAGGACGAACTGTGTGATGGCTAGATTGATTGTCAAATCCACTGGTGGGGTAAACTGGGTCCTTTTGCGCCTTCAGCCTGTGCATGCTCCTGGTATTGTGGTGCCCAGGAACACTAATATTAGCTTACTCGAGTAGTGTGTCTCGGATCCTCTCATCCCCGGCATCGTAGGTGTTCCTCCTCTAATCTTTCAGTCACGTATCTAAATCCTGTATTTTGAGATCATAGGCATAACATACCTATTCATTCCTTTATTTCTGGTGAAGTCGGGTACTGTACCTGGGCTTCTAACTGTATGAAGGTCTCGAAGCTATTTAGCACGGAATCTTTCGGGGTGATGGTTTCCGGCATGCCACCCAGAAAGAATCCCGGAGACGGTGCTCTCCACTTGTCCCAGATCAGGACCTTGGCGTTCCTTCGCATACGAGTACTTTACGTCGGGAGACATTGGGGTAGTGTATGTTGAAATAGTACCCTCGCTATGTACTTTCTACGTCTTTCGTCATGGTCTGCAGCCACCCGAGCTCAATTAACTCACTCGGCTTTCCTTTCTTGCCATTGCTCAGTGGACTGATGGAATATGCTAGCTGTTCTCACTCGGTCTTATCTTGTCTTCCGTACTCTGCGCTTTAAGCTCCTTTTCTACTGCTATATTATTCTGCTATTTCACTGTATAAATAGTGGGTCTTCTTGACCCTTTCCGATGGGCAATCAGGTCCTTAAGTCTCTCTACCTCAAAGCCTTTTGCATACAGTACAATCCATCCACGAATATACAACACATGTCAGAAATTATCTGGCGAGTGACATATCATGACACAACACGAGCCTTCGGTAAAAGCAGCTATGATACCACATTCGTCCACTGCAGTCCTACCTGCTATTTTGAAATACACCTCATATTCTGCACTAGATATCCAGTATTGGCATATTTGAAGATCTGACTGGCAGTTGTCCCCTATTTTCCTTTGGCTTGGAGACACGTAATGCGAGGTAACTCAGTTTATTTCCTCGTGTCTCTTCTAGCCATCTGTTGGACACGCTATTGTATATCTAAATATGGATAAACTCAGTGATTTGGAAACTGTCACAGCACTTAGTGCGTGCCAGGGCTCTAAAGCGAGTGCAGCACCATGCCAACAGTCTTTAGAAAGCTCGTGGAATGTGTACTCGAGTATGCTCAAGTGATCCATATTAAATTACATGCGCCTGTTCATTCTTTATCCCCTTTTACCTCTTATACCTGATGGCAAAACTCGGCATCCCCGTGGTAAAGAGGGGGCCCATATTGGCATACTCGCGATAATGCGGTGGTGGTGCCAAATGTCAGCTTGACCACCCACCACGGCCTTCCACTCATTACCACTTTCCGCTACGAATACTCAAGCTTTAAGAAATCGACAAAGAGCGAAGTGCAATCTCTCCATCCCGACAGCAGCCCCATGATATTAAAATCAACCCTGAGTTACACACCATGAGAGTTTATCATACCTAAGACTCCTGGCTTGTCGAATTTTGACTCTTGAGACCTACTCAGAAAATATCGGGATCTGCCGTGATTATGCTTTTGAACTCTGGGTCAACTATAGCCTTCTAACATCAAATTATGGCTAATATATGGGTTGGGATTGTGAGTCAATCTTTCTAACACAAATACCGTAGCACATTTATACGGGGGTCCCGCACCTAAATAATATCATTGTATATTTTATTAGCAACGGGTGTTCGGCCGGTAGGGGTAAAAGTATGGAATTGGGTATAATGACTACCCAATTTGGTATCATGGCTACCCAATTCACCCCTGACCCCGTGCTAGCCCAACACTCCTCTCTGGTGAAATATACAAAACTTAGGTGCTATACCTCCGTACGGTCTCTATCTTACCTTCTCAGTCGGAAACGCCGATACCCCAAAGTGGGATATGACTGAATGTGGGCCATTTCATTTTGCTCTACATAACCTGGCCCCGTTTCAAGTGTGACTGCAATACAATAGGACATGTCCGGGTAGGTAGGTCGTAGGCGTTAGCAGGGTGGCTAGGAGCCTTAGAATTATGGAGGGTTTCTAGTGGATATAGGTACCAGGTGTGTTCCTTGTCTCGTCAGAGCATCTTCAGCTTAGCGTGTGCACTCAACCATAGGGAGTCGGTTCTGTTCCCGAGTGATAACTCATGCCCCAAAGCTTCAGTTTCCGAATCGAACCGGGTAACTATAATTGACCACGTGACCTGTCTCTGAGCGAAACACCTTTGTGATAATTTTGTTTGGCAGTTGACAAGCAAATTTCCTCCTCCATTTGTACTCGTAGCACAACCCTTGAGAGAAAATTTCTCCGTCTGCAAAGCGCAGA
Organism: Tuber melanosporum; assembly: GCF_000151645.1. Lineage (NCBI taxonomy): Eukaryota > Fungi > Ascomycota > Pezizomycetes > Pezizales > Tuberaceae > Tuber > Tuber melanosporum. Next base: position 721,338 of record NW_003298875.1, on the reverse strand, counting down.
AGGTCGCAATAGCCGACATGAAGGCAGTTATCAACCAACTGGTAAGTTTGTTTATTGAAATGAACAGGGGCATATGCACTGACAGGCTGTTTAGGCGAGTTCAACACCGGGATGGGTTGAGATCTACTCGCACCGCTTGCTCTTGCCTATCTATTCGACCGCTCGTGAACCTAGAAAAATGTTTTTTTTTTCTTTTTTCTGCTGTCAGCAGGGCACGATATAGCCCCTACCGTATATCTTGTCCGGAGAGGGACCTATGATGGTTGGGTTTTGTCGCTGCAAAGCGAAGTCTCGAAGTGCGGCCATCCCCTGCCCAGGTCGTTGCAATCTCGCATGCAGAATGTGTAAGACCTATGGAAAGCCCTTAGGCCCTGGTTCCACAACGTTCTAAATGACACTTGAATACCGGTATAATACTAGGATTGAATGGATTTCGTGGATAGGTTTACCCGCCGGGAAGTTGGTTATTTTGACCAGCTATGCCGGTGCATTGTTTTGAACAAGCCATTGGTAATGCTCCTGGCGTTGTCCTTTGGCCCGATGCGGGGGTGAAAAGACGGGAGACGGGGCGGATATGTATGCATCAGGCTGCCTTCACGATCGTTAGGGTATGAACTGAAACGATGATCTTGAAGTTTTTTCAGCTCGAGTTGCGAATAATTGGGAGTAGCATTTATGATTTGTTGAATCAGCAGGGTCCGGAGAGCTACTGCGGCTCGAATTTCGTAGCATCTTGCCCCCGCCGGTGGGCTCTGCTACTCCTGCGGTGACTATGGACAGAAAGAAAATATAGAGACAAGTGCAACCGTGAACAAAGGAAAGAAAAAGAAAGGCCCGAAATAGGTACAAAAAGCAGAAAACACCTTAAAAGCAACCAGCCCCCAATATACCAAAGTCGAAACAACTGGTTAGAGTACACTCCATGAAAATGCTGCCAACAGACCTACTCCGCTAATGAAAGATGATAGACAGGAAATATTAAAGGAATATATATGAAGTCATTCGACAACGTCGACCTCTTTTTGCTCCTCTTCGCCCAAGATCATGGCGTCGCGGTATCGTTGCCCGAGGGCCATTCGGCCGTTCCAGCTAAATGGATCGAACTTCATGTATTTCTCGGTATCTTTCACAAGTCGTTTGATGTCCTTGATCTCATCACCGATCCCACCCACAAGCTTCTCGACAACACCATCCATCAGGGCTGTTAGCCTACTTTCGAAGGCGTCTTGTGCGTCTTGGCTGTTTAAGGGGTTAGCCTATCATCCCATACAATATGGCTGGTTTGGAGCTTTATCACACCTCTCACTGTCGTCTACTCGCACTCGGATGCTCTTCGAATTATCGACAATCACCTCTGATTGCTCCAGAAGTGTGCTTATGCCCTCATCCATTCGTCCAACTATATTTTTGGATAGTTAGAACCGTTCGCCGCAAATTGGCCGGGTGCAAACTTACCACGCTGCTCGAGCAAGCTCATCCGGTCAAGGATTTGCTCTTGTCGTTCTGCTAGATCCTTCATAGTGCTCTGCATCTTTGTCATCGCAGTGAGGATGTGTCGCATAACCTTGGTATCCGCATTGCATCGGTCGGGGCTAGTGGGTGGTGTTTGCGGAAGTGAATGTGGGTTGTGCATGACGGGGCTTGGTGGGAGGTGGGAGTGAGCGAGCATCGGGCTCACACTTGGGGGTGTCGGGTTACCCATAGGGCCGAGGTGGGCATATGCCATATTTGCTGTGTACGGTGATGGGTATGAAGGTGGACCAGATGTTGCTACTCCAGGGAGTTCCATCTGTGGCATTGACATTCCGGGCATGGGGTGTACACTTTGCGGTGGTGCGCCGTAGTTGTTGTGTGGATATATATAGTCTGTGGGATAAGAAACAAAGGAATAACTGGTGGTGCTTGGAGGTGTTGGTGCGTGGGTTGGCATGACTCCTGTTATATAACGTCTGGCCAGTGTTTACGACGGTTGAGAAGCTCTATAGCAACTCCTGGCGGGGTAAAAGTTAGATCTTTGCTTCAAGGTTCACCCTACAGGCAAACGCAGGAATCGATTCGCTAACCGAGAAAAAGATAAATGGATTGCAGTCGGTTCCTGCCGACGAAGATTCACGAAGATTCGAAGCCTTAAGCGCAAGCAGTGGAAAATTTCGATCGAGGGCGATGATTTGTGATGCGAAGATTTAGTTGAGCTATTGATCGTAGGTATTGGGCGTTTACTTGATCGGACTTATGTTGCAGGTTGTTTCAGGCTGTGTGAGGTCTGACAGCACCAGAATAAGAGCGAGCAAAAGTTTTTTCTTATTTCGCTGAGCTGGTCGTAAGATTTGCGTGGTATGAATGGGAAATCCAACTTCAGACGAGAGTTGCTGTGGGTTTTCTTATATCCTACCTAGGTTTCGAAAGGCGGGCAAGCAGTTGAGCTGGTAGCGGCCGCAGGCCACTCAAGAAGTGCCGCCCCATTGGTTAATGCAGTTCAATCGACAATGACCACGACTTGGGGAGGGATTGGTTAGGCTCGCATCAACAGTGTCCAGGATATTTCTCCAGTGGGTTAAAATCAAGATGGTGTGAACTTGTGGAGTTAAGAAGTGCAGCCAAGGATAATAACATAGCAAAAAGAACGACTATCGTGGAGTTAGCGAATTACAAAACACGCATTCCGGAGAAGCGCATGCACTGCCAACCGAACTACAGCAACCTTGCAACTTCGACGGGAGACACACGGCACAAACGCTGAAGATAAATCATCTCTCCTCACAGGCCAGTATCTCCTAGGTCACGTTCTGAAACGGAAAAGAAGAGGTCCTACAGAGTCGTTGTATTCTAAGTACCGGTACTTACGAGAGAGGGAATGCGCAGACAGGCGTGATGGTTCTTCTCAATAGGATGTAACTCGCAGGGGAGTTGCGGCTCTTGGTGACGCACGGGCCGCCCCCCACGTCTGGCTTTTTTTGTCCTCAGAAAGGTTGTGGAACTCCAACAATCCAAATCTCGCGAAGTTAATGCCCGACTATGCTTTGGTGATCTCCTGGGGAAAATTTACAGTTAACTTATCTAGAACTTTAAAGAAAAGAGAGAACGGATGTTTGAGCTTCTGGCGCTCCTTCACGCATACACTTCGTCACGATCTGGTCATGTCTCCGCCGCGTGCTGCATTTGTACAGCATGGCCAGCCCAAATCCAAGCAATTAGAATGACCTCGTAAACGTTTTTTCACCTCCACGGACTAAGCTGAAAAAATCAGGGTTTGCATGTTCGCAATGATCTATCACAAGCACGAGAGGAGCACGAGGGAGCCACAGCATGGTGGCGAAATTGATTGGATTGGTCTCCTAAATCTTCGCATTTGAGGGTAATGGATCTGTTGGATGAGAAATCTTTTTCTTGCCAGCCAAAAAAAAAACATAGAGGCCAATCGAGCGGAAATGCTAGCTTATTGGGCCATTGGGCCATAAACTTGCATTCGGAGGTGGAAGAAATGGACTGCTACTAACCACCTCTAAAACCAAACTGCAGTTTCTGAGCATCGGCGGCGCTTCGACGGTTTCTTTGCCGTGAGAGGATTCAAGAGTTTACCCTTCACCTATCAGGTTCGGTAGCTAACCGAAAAGCAAGAAATACAAGAGCGAGCCATGCCACCGCACCATTTGGTGGTGCTGCTGGGAATAAGTCAAAACACCAAGCCTGGCGCCATATTCCGTGAACCCCACACTGACCGCTGGTCTCAGCTTACCCCAACAGCCTCTCACGCATGCCTTCCGATACCCTGGCGAACATGGCCCTCCGGTAAAAAAAAAAAGCTGTGTTAAACAAGCTGGAGTTGGAAAAAACGCCAGTGAAGTTACAGCGCAGCTTCTCAGCAACAACCTGCGGCGTGTCCCGGGTAGCTTTTGCAAAGATTAAAGCGTAACAACCCCACAAAGATGTCCATAGTGCCTGTCGGATATCTGCCGTATCACGCTCTCCACTTTGTGCCGATCTGTACTTAGGTATTCTGAAGAACTCAAAGTCAGGGTCTTGCCCCGCACGCTACAGAGACGAACAGATTTGAGCCTTCTTTTGCCCCACCGGGCATTCCATCCATCCACCTTGCTCGCTTTGCCCGTCCAACAATTCTGCCCCCCGAAGGGTGTAAATTTCTGCCTCACTGATTGTACGCCCTACAAACAAGCAAAGGTAAGAGGTGCTTTTTTAAATTATTGGCCTTGCCGTTTGACACCAACCAGATAAGGTAGTTTTACTCCAGCCCATGAGAGCCGGCCTGACGAAATGCTTCAGAGCCATGTCATCGCGTTAATCGTTATTCTTTTATTAGGGGTGTCAGGACTGGTGGTTTGGGCGGCCTTCGTGCTTCGATATTTGATGGCGACCACAGTGGTCAATGAGGAAGAATGAAGCACATGCTTATCTCATCGAACCGAGTAAGCGACACCGTATGCTGAGGGAGGAGTTCTGTATCTGGCATGATGGTATGATACATGTAAAACGGTGTGATATTTCGGTTATGGGTGGTATAGGGTGGGGAGATTGTATCATAAGTTAGAATTTGCGGCTGCGGTTCACTGGTGCACTGTTCTCGGGTGCCATACTGTGATACGTACTGCCGTATCGTACTGGCTGCTCAGGTTGCCGCTTGAGCCGCGGTCGGTTCTTGCCCACTGCTCCGTTGTCTGGAGATTCATAAGGGAGAACGGTGCAGAAATCGAATAGGAACAAGAACGATATTACTAGAACAAGAACAAGTCATCCGCATCCCGAAGGCTGTGGAAGACCGATTATCCTGCGCATAATGCGCAGCAAGTTTATTTATTCATTCCTCCGCAACATATGCCAAGGTGGTCGAAAGAGAAATCCCATCCATTGAATCATTCATTGCCAATCCTCTCTCACTTCCTCCCTCCCCCCCCCTCCCCGTAAACGGGCTTTACCACCACAACGGGATAGATTGTTTACCAGTACGTTGCTCGGCTGAGAAGGAAGTTAAGTTGCGATACCGTAGTGGAAGAACAGAAGCAGAGAAATGTACCATACGCTAGGACTGGTTTTCAATCGTTCCTTCCTCTTTCCTCCCTCACTACGCTCGTAGTCCTCGGAATCGGTAGCGGACTGGAGGAACCGGCAGGGGGGAATGGGCAACAGAGATAAAAAGTTAACCTCACTTACCGGTATCATACATCACATACTGTAGCTTCTTTCTGTTCTGGGCGCGTTACATCTTTTTTCTGTTACCATCGTCGACTGCCGATACCAGGGTCGGACAAAAATGGTGCAACACCCCACAGCGTATGGTAACCCTACCCACCCCATCTCCTGTAAGATACAGAACAACACCTATTTCCTATCCGGAAAGATCAATGTTCGAACAACTTTAGGCCTTCAAATCTAATAATTACGAGAGCAAAGGGGACTCGTAGTACTGTAATAACTGTAGTGATTTTGACTCAATAAATGTAACAACTAGAGGTATGCTGTGATAATGAAGTGACATTTGATCATTGATCTTTTGTATCATAGACATGCATTGCCACGGTGTTGCACCAATATTGCCCACCTCGAGCACAGCGGCTTATCTGGGCCGATCTCCTCGGTCGTGAAACCGGCTAGAGTATTGTGCCCCGCTGGTACGGAAGGAGATATGTGAACATGGTGTCTTCAAGTTGATAGGTTGAGAATGGCGAACCATCCACCCATAAACCCTGTATAATCCTGGTCTCTTTTTCCTCTTGTAGTTCATAGATTTCGGTACCCCATGGGTGAGTAGTTGTTCGCCAGCGCATAGCGTCAATCCATACAGTACGACCTCCCCCATTTCGGTTTCTACTTCAAATGGAGAGGGGAGAGGAAGGGAGTACTGTATTTGGGTACAGTACTGTGCTATCGGAGTAGACGGGGGGGGGGGAGAGTATAATACAAGGGGATTATATTACGTTGATGTCGGGCGAGTGAATGGCCCCCACTGGCACGAGCACAGTGCTCGTACTGGTGCACTATTGTTACTCCAAAAGGTTCCGCGCAAAGCCGTCCATGAGAAAAATCAACACATTTCTAATTCTGAACACTCGTTCATTCACCGCCTTATATACGATCCGCGCATCCGTGTTACGGTACCGTACTCGAGTATTTGCCCACGAGGTTTCTTAATCTAACTTATAATAGCTCTCCGTTCTAGACATGCAATCCTACCCTCCCCTCCCCTACCGTATTAGCAACACATGGGGTCGGGAAGTGGACCGTATGCTACTCACCTCACCCCCGTGCTACCTTATCGGTTTTACCCTTTCTACCTATGGTATTACCGTGCTATTCGTATCATAATTGAGGCTGTTTTTTTCGTTCTTCTTGCGAGTTTTGGGAAGCCTCACATTCTCAATTATAGCTCCTGGGTGCTGGGGCCTTGTACTTGTACAATGGATGGATGGATGGGTGGGTGGATGGGATGGCGCATGGCACCTGAGCTCGTGCGCGAGGCGATGGTGGTAATGATGGTGATGTATGGCCAGCCTTGAGAGAATGGGGGAAATGAGGAGAATGGGGGAAACAATGGGATCGACGGTTAGTGCCGGAGGGGTGATGCTGAGCAGGCGAGTTTGAAACTCGTGCTTGGGTTGGAAGGATGGAAGGATGGATGGAAGGGGGAGGGGAGCTAGGTGAGTGCTTTTGTCGGGTAGTGAGGTCTTTGGATTGTTTATGTGATATTGTACTGTAAGTGTAAGGACTTGTGTTTGGTATGATACCGTGGACTCCAAGCGCGGTCGGATCGAAGCCGGGCACTTTGTATGGGAGTTGCCAGCATTAGTGCCCAACTTCAGCTCGGCCTTGCGAGTAATCTTTACACATATATAGTTTTAACAGTGCTTGTAGAATAGAGAGAGAGAGAGAGGCCAATCGTTTACACTGACAATACAATTGGTTTCGGCCAAATTCGGACACAGGGTATTTAACCCGACAAGATTGATAATCGACATGCTTTGTATTGGCATGTTAGAGAATTTGGACGACACCTGTACTGTACTGTACTGTACAGTGCCGGGTAAGCGAAAGTACTGTGAGGTACCGGTTAATTTGGTACGACAGAGCACGCCTTTGTTGTCTCTATTAGAGGTTCTCAACGCGAGGTTTACTACTTCTTTCTACTGGAAAGGCTAGGTCAGTTGCTCGAATGATTGGGTTCCTGGGGACCTTCCTTTCAGAGGACTTTTAACAAGAGTCTTTTATAGGTTTGTTGGGTGATTATCAGGGTGGGAAGAGCACAGGTAAGTATCGGAGATTACACAGCACAACAAGGCTACAGTTTCCATCTTCAACGCCGCATCCATAATCCACACGCCGGCCTTGACGAGAAGGTGAATTTGCATGCTCGCGACTTATCGCGCTTTCGCCTCAGAGTATTTGGCAATCCGCGCTGAGAATATGAATAACAGCGGTGACGTCGGCACCCCCGGGATTCCCCAGGGTCTCTTCTAACCTATCCGTGAATCCCCACGCGGGCAGTTGATATGAACTGACCAACTGTCCGTTAGTGCCTGGGAGACTAGTGAAGGGATAAGTTAATTGGTAATCCTTCAAGTGGGTGTTTGTGATGGATGGTTCTTGAGATGAGGTATCGCATCCTGCTAGCCTTACGTATGTATGATACTATGAGGACTTTGTTGACTTGTTGAGCATGCGGGATTAGAGGTTTAGGTTTGTGATATGTGAGTGTCAATGATTTTGTTATGCTCGTGACACGGTAAGCCTTGGTTATCGTGCGCTGTTCTGTAGTGTGTGTTCTATCGTAGTGGCGACGGGATGAGGGCATGTTTTAGCTAAAAGCGCTCGGGTGGTTTACCGTAGACTACTCGAGTACTTGCTGTACTAGTACAAGTACCTACTCGAGTACTCTCTTGTCTGTTGAATGCTGTATGTAGATCTACATGAGTCCTAGACCGTTTTTGCCGGTGGGATCGACTCTTTGACTGCAAGTAAATTAAATACTGTATCATTCCTACTAACTCGAGTAGACTAACCCTTCAGAATAACTAATTTCACCACCCTCCATCACCATACAGCCATGCCAAGAAATACCACTGACCTTCCCCCAATTAAGGACTAGATGGCGCTTATCATAGAGTTATCAAGGACCCTGAACTTAGCTAGCGAGCATAACTTGACCACAACGCTCCTGTAGCCGTCGGATCCTTTGCTTCCCTCGTTCCTCCTCCTCCCTCATTGTAGGCCCTCATTCCTTCCACCTGCACGTCACGGCCATCCACAGCGTCATGCCGTAACATGTTTCCACCGCACGACTCGCGCTCCCGAAAAACGCCTAATTCCTTCTCTCCCCTTCCCTTCCTTCACCTCACCGCCAAATCGCCAACCCTGTCTCGCCCCATTGCCCTTTCACTTTTCGCTCACTCATTTACAAGACGGGCAGGTAGATAGGCCTTGCGCTAAGGCCGCGGGAGAGTGCAGTCCTCTACCGTAGCTATTCTGTGCTCTATTCTACTGGTGATCCGCCGACTGCGACCGCCTTGCATTGCCTATCTGAGGTAATTAAGCTTGGGCGGGGAATTGATCAGATCACGAGGAGGTGAGGAGAGTTCTCCACACCCGCTTCGTTGATTGAGATGTCATGAGGTGGGTAGAATGCTATTCTACTCGTACAGTAGTGAAGTGGGGGCGTCATAGAAAAAAAAAGTGTACTGTACGAGTACTGAACTCGAGTAAAGTGCGGTAACTAGCAAGGTGGGTAAAGTATTGTAAGCAGACCTGCATGAAGCCATGATAACATGTTAACCGATCGGTCACCCCTTCGTTGCTATGAATAACTTGACTTTATTAATATCGCAATTGTTGGTTATGAGCAGGTAAATAACTTGTATCATCTCCCTCTGGGTCTCCGATTTCGGGCTAGTTACCGGAATGATAAATATAATATACAAGTACACTTTTTTCTTCTTTCTGCTGTACGGCAGTCTAACTGCAGATTGTTCGTCCCCCCCAGCCCCTCCCCCTCACTGCGAATGCCTTTTCTTTTCTTTTCTGTTCTTTACTTTTTTTAATAATTTAGGTATGATAATCGTTTGAACTGAACTGAACTGAATTGAACTGAACTGAATTGAATTGAATTGAACTGTATCGTGCATTTGTTTCCCCCTGTGCGATATGACAGGAGGGTTTCCTTTTTTTTCTTTCTTGCGAAAGCCACGAACGGGTACGGATCGGTATGATGCGATACGGTACGGCAGATGGGAGTTTCACACTGGCTGTCACTCACTTGAAGACAGCACAAGCGGGAAACAGTGCTTTTTGTTTCATTTATCTCTCCCTTCCTTTGTTTCCTGTGTAGCATAAGCTGAGATGTCCATCTCTTCTTCTATTCCCCCCCCTTTCTTCTCCTCCGTTGCATTCGGCACGAATAGCTGTCGAACTTGGCCACCGTATTGAACCTAGATACCACACGGCGCAATTATTTCTTTCCCCCCTCATCTCTGTTTCCCGTTTCACGAAACTAGTCATCTGACCTTGTACATTCATGAATGGATGGATGAATGAATCGTGATGTTAGGACCCCGATTCGATAAACCCGGGCTCCTCCTGCGGGACAGAAGAGAGGGGGAGCCATTCGGATCGTTCGTGAGGCTTACCCGGGCAACTGGAAACTGGGTCCCCGCCCCTTTTTGGCTTTGAGTTTACTTCCTGTCTTTATTTTCGTTGTTATGGTAGATGGGAAGGCTGGAGGCCTCGGCCGGTATTACTGTAACTGTTCTATATCTCTTCCTCATTTGTTTTTAATTTTTTTGTTTTAATTTTTTGTTTTTTCCTGGCCCGCATGAGCAGCGGGGTGGTCAATTGGAGATTGGTTTCGACTTGAAGCATTGACTCTTAGGCCCCCTCTCCATCCACGGAAGTTATTATACTTGATTACCGGTAAGCATGATGTGGTAAGGAGAGTCAGAGGGTCCTGTATCCATATATCCCGTGCTCGCCCTGGTGTGGAGAGAAAAGTAGGAGGAGTCTTAGCGCCGTGTTACGGGCTCTTTGTTTGGCTGGCGTGCTTCATCTACATTATCATAATTATTGTTAATTATGGAAATGGGAAATGGAAGGTGGAAGAGGTGGGGGGTGAGGTGGGGGGAGAGATCATGGTGGGGTTGTTATTGTGTTTAGTCAAGCTGCGTTGGCAGCTACGGCAGCTATTGTATACGAGTAATCACTCGTGTGAGGACCACAAGGAGCAAGGGAGCATAATATTATCGTAGTATAAAAACATACAGTCCTGGGATCAGACAGCATTGGAAACACATATACATTGTGCTGTCATTTTTATTATTCAAAGCTAGCATTATTCAATCGTTCTTGAAAGAGTCGAGATGGCAGTAATCGTACCGGGATTAGCAGGGGTGGGAAGGAACAAGATTATAAAGTGAAGTAGCAAAACGGGATGGATTTTTTCGAATATCACTATCTGTTAAGGACCTTGGTATAAACAACATTTTGACATGATTGCGGTACTCTGCACTTTTTAAGCATTTGGGAAGAAAAAACATTTCACTCGGGGCTGCGAGGCGACAGGCGTCTTTGTTTCTGGGGGTTTGCAATATTTTTATTCCGGCTTAAATCGTATAACTTACTGAGCACTGGGGCGATGGTGAATTGGATATCCTACTGATACGGATGCAACCACTGACACCTTTAAACTCTTCCGTAATTGTATACTTTCGGCTGGGAAACGAAGTTCCTTTGCTTCATGGTATTATAATACTGCGGGGGGCCTTCCTACTGGCGGCCGCGGAAACTTAGTCTGTATAGCATCGCCGACGGTTCCCCCTCTTCCTCATCACCATCTAGTATCTCCCTAAATCATAGCTCGCCTGCACCACATAGCATTGTAATCTGATGCCCGCGATCAGCCACCTTAGCATACCCCACTAAGAAAAAAAAAAAGCACTGGGGGAGGAGGAAAAACATTTGCCCCTCTCTTACTTCATCCCCTCCTTCGCCCCCTTCTCCTCCTGCTCTTCCGGCATCAGAAACTTCGCGCAGTGCATCGCGTCCTGCGCCAAAAATTCCCGTCCCCACTGCACAAAAGTACGATACTAAGTACACGATAGTTGCATACGCAACATGCCCATCACCAAATATCACTCGAAGATCCCACGATCAGAGGTCTTGCGGTTGAATCGCGGCTGAGAGGCGGGGGGAGGGGGATTCCGCGCGAACTTGAGGGGGGAAGAAAAAAACTTTCTTCCCCCCGCCACTACCGCAGACTTCGTGGTAAAAAAAGAGAATTTGATTTTTTTGACCCATCGAAATTTTTGTCATCTTCATCCTACTTCACTGCTACAACTCTCCCTTCTGCGATCGAGCTGTTTTTGCTACTGGGGAATTGTTATAAAAATTTTTTTTTTTTTTTCGTTGCCTACTTCTCCCCACCCGTTCATCCATTCTTTCGTCATCCCACCGGTTCTCCGGGCGGTATCGAAATCAACGGCTCAATTCGATGTTTCCCTTGGAGGCTACATACTGCTGTACAGCACTGCAGGCTCCCGGGAGGAAACATATAGTATCTCACCGGTGAATGGAAAGAAAAAAAAAGAGGATTCACGATCGGGGAAAATCTTCAATCTAGTATTCCCGCTTACGGTAGTGATGGGTTGTCAGTCTTGGATCATGATGGATGGATGGGTATTTGAGAGTTCGTTGCCAGCTCATTGGTAGGGTAATATGCGGAGCTGGAAGTGGATATTTCATGCGCAAAGATGGGAGGGGGAGGGGGGGGCAAACAAGAGGGAAAAAAAGAGGAAGAAAAAAAAGAGAAATGCGCAAGTTTGTCATTGGAGGGAATTAAATAAATAAAATTAATGAATATGTTAGATTGAAGGGGGTGATAATAAATCTATAGATGCAGGCTATATCTGGGGAAGGGGAAAGCAGTGGAATTGACGATTGCTGTGTCTTTATGGCCATGGTGGTTGCGTGTTTGGGTTGGACTCCGGATTTTGCTTTGCCTGATCGGAGGGAGTTCGGACGAAACTAGAGCTTTGTCAGCCCTCTCTGCCTATGAAGGAAGGAAGGGGCTCCATCATCCTGTTAACCAGCTCTTGAACAAGCAGGGAAGGGAGCACTACGGTACTGTACAGTAAACAATCCATGTGGCTGGACCCGATATCTCTAAAGCATTATAAACAAAACGAGGGAGAGAAGAAAAGGAATTCCTAGTTTTCCCGGTACGATAGGGAGATGCACGGTACCGCCCAATGCATAACCAGATACAGTAGCACACACACAGACAAGACCGCGCCCCGGCCGAGTGAGGGACTGTGATATCCCGGTGAAGGAGGTGAAGAAGATGAAAACAACGAAAAGCTGTTGGTGAATGGTATCATACAACGAATGAGCGAGTTGAGCTCATTTGGCGGAAATTCTCATATCTAGCTAGCCTCTCGCGAGCGAAGTTTCTACGGCAAAGCTTCTCTACTATCCCTAAGGGGGGGTGAGAGAAATGAAAGAAGGCCTAACAGAGGAACCTAGGAACCAAATTCCTGGACAGTGTCGGCACCAGCACCATCACCATCGTCATTAACCCTGCAGTCGATCGAGCCCTATGGTGGAGCGCCGTATCATACAATTTCCGTATCACCATACTTACGATACGATACCCGATAAGTTACAACTAGACTACGGTTAAAAAAAAAAAAACTCCCCCACAGGGAACACTGGTATCATATGGTGGAATAAGTTTCTCGATAAATTGGGTAGCATTCTGGATTGATTAATTAGTCAATTGATTAATGTCTGCCACGCGAGTTTAGCTGCCTTAACGGCCTTGCAGGACAGGGCAGAACAGACCGGAGGGAAAACCATGGATGAGGTAGGGGGTTCAATTGGGGTCCCTATAAGTTAGCTGGCAAGAGGGCGCAATACTATACAGACAAATCCTCGCCATATAGTAGGTGCGGGGAGAAGTGAGCCTTTCCCAGCTGGTACGGGTACGATACTTTGATCTATTAACCAAATTAGAAAAGTCTACAAACCATAATAAATCGACCAAGCTCCACCTCCGCCTCCCGGATTTAGGATATCACCACCCCCATCCTCCCACTTCACCTTACCTTAACCCCCACAGCGCCTCCACTTGCCGCGGCTGTACGGGCGCCAAACAACTCGGCTCTTTCTTTATTTCTCACGGGAACCTACCTGGCATGGCATAGCACGGCACTTGGGTATGCGCTCAAACTGAAGTGAACTTCTCAAACTAGCTATTTAGAAATGCGGGGGAAACAAAAATTGCTTCGTTTACCCCCTCCAGGTTTGTCCCTGCCCTCAGCTCCGCGCGCATCAACATCACCTCACCGCTGCTATGACGTTGATGCTGCTGGCTGCTGACTATGAGAGAAGAGGGGTTTTTTGCATGAGTGCTTTACTGTAGATGGGCGATGGTAGCGACGACGATGATGGCAGTGGCGGTGGGGTGGGGATATCATAGCTATGGTTCATAGCATCTGGATTTCCATTCATCCGTGGATCGCGGTGAGGGTTTCGTTTTGGCGGGAGTAGCAGCAGGATTTGACGCACGAGGTTTCTGGGTAGATTTGAGGCCTGTGATATTGCTATGGTGTGATATTATGCTGGAGACTTTGGGGGGGATTGGTGCGGTCATGGGGTATCACCCGTGCCCCAAGTTAATATGGTTCTTTGCTATGGTATGGTAGTGTGGTTGTATGATAAATTATAGGTAGTGGATGTGTTAGCAGTACAAGTACAGCGGACGCGAACGAGGACTGTAAAAAGAAAAGAAAAGAAACACGACGACTATCGTAACCCCCCAACCTGACATCACTAGGAATTGACATCTAGGCAGCCAGAAAAATGGGTAACCAGCTGCGTTGATAAAAACACAGCAGAGAAAGCATTGCCTATCGAAAGAGGAAAAATGGGGAAACCCCAGACTAGAAAAAATATATCATACGAAGAGCCATGAAACTAGTCATGTTATTTTCTTCTTGTGCTTCTTCTAACATCCCCTTTCCTGGCCACTTTCTTTGGAGGAGGAACTGCCTTTTTGGATCCCGGTTTCCTCCCTCTCTTCTTTGGTACCGGTGGTGGAGTACCAGGGGCAGTAGTACTTTCCCCCATCTCACTCTCCGCGACCACCTCAGGCTCCTCCTCCTCCCCAGCTTCGGTCCCTGCAATTGTACCAGCATCCTCGTCACCATCTACGTCATCGGGCAAATCAGAGAGTTCATCGTCGGAGACATCGGACTCTTCTTCACTAGAGGCGGGTTTAGCGGGTGGTCTCCGTTTATGGCTGGGCTTAGTTTTGGTAACTAAACCCTTCTTTCTAATAGGAGGCTTTCGCCGGGAGGCGGTGGTAGTGGTAGTTGAAGTTGATGGAGTACCGGCTTTGGCAGCGTTCTTTCTGGTCTTCGTAGGGGCCGGAGAAGCTGACCTGGCGGATTCTATGATATCGAAATCGAGGTTAGAAAGTAGAACATGAAGGCTGTAGAAATATACCATCTTCCGTATCGTCTGGATTGACACTAGCAGATCCAGTCCCAACACCCGAAACAACGGACTCGCTTCGCGCAGCTCTGCCGCTCTTCTTCCCCTTCGTCCCAGTCGCCCAGAAAGTCTGCGGAACAACAGTAAGAGGGCTGTCGATACTATTGGGGTCAGATCGTCGGGAGAACATGAGCGCCCCATATTCATCGGCCGGAAGGGTAAATTCGCTCGAGGGATCCGGAGTGTCTAGGTCGTCTTCAATGTCCTCCTGTTCACAAATCTCAGTCTCGGAATGCAGTAAAGGGAAAGTAATAAGTACGCGTTCGTCCAAACCCTCGAGGTAATACTGCGATTGTAGCTTGCGCCAGATGCCTTCAATGTTGGTGTGAGTGTCGGAGACTCCATGGTTCTTCATCAATTCGGCAATGCCGATTATGCGAAAGTGCTTGTGTACTCCTATATAATATTCCTATTAGACAAGCGGGATACGAGCTTCGGGTTGTGCAGCTACTTGCCTGCGGGCTTTAGCCGGTAAACAGCGATAGCTTTGAAGAGAGTCGTCTCCTGCTCGTCGGTCCAGCCATCAAAGATGATTGGCTCCGGGACAGGAGGAGAATCGTCGTCAGCCGCGGCATGACGCCCTTTATTCTTCTTTTTCGGAGGCATTATTAGAAGAATGGTCGTAGTGGCGGTGAGTATAGAGACAACCGAATGGCACGAAGAGAGAGAGAGGGTGAAGTGCGCCAATGCCTGGGTTGCCATAGCAAGGGATGACGGGCTGGAGTGTGAGGCTCTTCGTGGGCTTGGCATGCAGTGTCCCTCCAAGAGGTCGAGCGACCCGGGATGTCAACATCTCCGTCTTCTAGACAGGCGAGAACCCACAGTATCATGACACACTTCTCTTCAGTCTTTCCCAACCCCAGACCGTTTATGAAATATGGAGATAAAGGGGAGGAAGGAAAGGAGGGATATCCGTTTATAATTCCGGATTTGTGGAAACCTTCATGTTTTGCTCCAGATGACTCTGCTCAACCCACCTTGTTTCCTATTGCCCCACTACAAGGTAACTCCAATTTATCAATTACTGTTTATGTCTCGATTGCTAACTATAACCCGAACAGAAACCGTCCTGAATATTACTAAACCTTTAGATCCCTACAAAGATGAATCGGAAGTAAACCTCTTCACCTTCGACCATGACTTCGCAGAGTACTTCGCCGACCCTGATCCTGGATCCCCAACGGAGGTAGATTCCATCGCTTCAACAGCTGGAGAAGCTGTAGAACAGGAATCCTCCGATACTAGTGAGGATATATGGCTTCGGCCTGGATCTTCTGATCTTCCGGTGAATGTTCGTGCACTTCCATCGAACTTAGAAGCTGGTGACTAATTCTCAACAGCCACGGTTTCAAACATGGGAATCTTTTCTCTCCGCCGGAGCAAACAACCCTGCCAATCCTTACCTCTCGGAGGCTGGATCTCAAGTTTTTGATGCGGTTCTTACAGAGTACGTGGATGGGTCTGAGGAGATCACGGAGGTTGTGCGCACGGATGTCCTCTGCACTGTTAGTAGTAAAGATATGAGTAGCTTTTAGAACTGAGGAAAACTTATACATACTTGCTATCCAGTGCCTTCTACATCTTGGCCTCGGCAGAAACTCGGTACTGTTCACATACGATCGGAAAAAGGCCGAATTCCTTTCTATCAAACCACGATTGCGGATATCCGGATGTACAGCCGGGACGGTTGATAGGTATGCTCTAGTCGAACTAGGCTCTACGTGGGACCACTTCTGACACCAGGGGCAGCATCATAAAATCCTTTGCGGATTGCGGAAAGAAAATCAAACAGCTCCAAAAGTTTGTTGATGACGTCGGCAATGACTCAAGGTTTGAGTCCACCCTATTTCCCCAGGCCCTACGACAGGCTAACAGCGCGCGAAAGAGTAGCCACGCCTTCCACCATAGCACTAGCGGATTGTATAACGGCGATAGTTGAATCAATTCGGCAAAGACTCTCCGTCGACCCCGCAACTATCAGTAGTGTTCTGCACCTCCACTCACTCATGCGCGAGCCCTCACTCATCATCGATACATTCCATCAAATAATTTCGCAAACAGCTGGTATATCAGACGATTCTCGGCTACTTACTACGTTATTTGAAGTAGTGCAGCAAGAGCAGCATCGAAGCGGATGGTTGAAGCCCCTATTAATGGAAGCCCTAGCAAGGGTCACTCGGCCCTGGCTGGAGTCTATTGAGGAGTGGATAGGCCTTGGCCGACCAGCAGGAGGTGAAGGTATTGGGTTTAAAGGATCCGTCGAGAGAGGATTTTTCGTTAGAGTTGAAGAAGAGACATATGTGAATGAGAGGGGGGCGGAGCGCACAAATCGAAACTTTGTAAGAGCTAGATATCCATTGCAGCGAATGCTTTACGGTGATCTAACGACGTAAAGATTTTCGACAAAGCGAAGGTCCCATCTTTTATGAGTGCGGAGAGCGGAGAGTCTCTTTTTGAGAGCGGGAAAAGTCTACGGTTTTTGCAGAAATTCCACCCAAGCCACCCGCTGTCGCGGCCCGGGGCTGTAGAGGGCGCAAGGGCTCCAAGACTGGAGTGGAAATTTTCCTGGGAAGACTTAAATAAGTAAAGCGATACCTATCATAACTTAAAACCACGCCTTTCTAACGACGTGACAGCCTACAGAGTCAAGCAATGAGCTATGAACGAGAGCTTCGATTGGCTATTGATAAGTATTCTGTGCAGGGGTCAACAGCAACTGCTCCCATGGCCGGAAATTACCAATCAGTACCGGGAGGCATTGATGCGTTTGAAACATTTGGAAAATCTAAAGAGGAGATAGGTGCTATGATTGGCAAGTCCGTCTCGGCCATGAACAGCCCCCCCCTCTCCATCGAACACCTACACAAAAAGGATTTATTGCGCACTCTTGTCCTCAAAATATCACGTTTGGAGCTAAATCCTGACCCAGGGCACGATCACCTAACTGCATTTGCACCTCCCATATCAATAACCCCCGTTCTTTCCTTCTCCCATATATTTGCCGTCCAAGCAAAGATCATAAACACTGCCTGTCTAAATATGTTTTTCAAGGGGCACAAAGTTAGAGAGCATCTCTCACTTCTCCGAAAATTCGAGTTGTTCGGCGATGGTGTTTACTCAAGCCGTCTTAGCCACGCACTCTTTGGCGATGAATTGGATGGAACAGAGAAACGTGGAGGGGTTCACAGAACTGGAGGGACTATGGGATTGAAGCTAGGGAGTAGAGATAGTTGGCCTCCCGCATCCTCTGAGCTGCGTTTGGCATTAATGGGAGTTCTCGACGAAAGTTTTGACAACACACAAACCAAAGGTGGGATACATCATGCGGGCAAAGACGGCGATCTACCGGGAGGCTTGAGTTTCGGCGTTCGAGACATGACAATGGGGGAGTTGGAGAGATGTATGGACCCGAACGGCCTAGAGGCTCTAGATTTCTTGAAGCTACAATACAAACCACCCTCTCCACTGGATGCTATCATTTCTACAACCGCACTGTATCAGTATGATCGACTATTCAAACTACTACTCCGAGTCCTACGCATGCTTTTTGTGGTCAATAAGCTCTTCCGCGATGCAACTTCCCGTGGCAGCCGCTGGCACACGGTAGATCCAGTCGCGCAGAAATTCCGAATTGAAGCACGCCACTTTGTAGACGCAGTTTGTAGTTACATGTTTGAGACAGGGGTTGGATCCACCTGGCGAAAGTTTGAAGATAAACTCCAAGACATCGAAAGGAAGCTAGACTCGCATGATTCAGATCTCGGCGCAGAGGGGATCGAGAGTCTGCGAGTGTACCACGAGAGTATACTTGACAGGATCATGTTTGCGACACTCTCCAGAAAGCGCCAGGCTCCACTGATGAAGCTTATGGAAGATATATTTACCTCGATTCTCACGTTTGCGAAGTATTCACACGCCAAAGCAATTGGGGCTCAGACCAATGATGAGGAAATCCCAGTACTGTATGCCGGGTTCAAGAGAAGGATTGGGATATTCATCAATGTTTGTCGGGGGCTAAGTGAGAAGAGGGGCTATGGTGATGGTGTGAAGGATTCGGAAGGAAGAAGGGCTGTTGATGCGATCTTTGGATCAGGTTCTAAGGAGGAGGGAAATCTGCTCTCAATGTTGCTTTTGAAGCTAGAGATGACAGAGTACTATACAGATACGGGGAAGGGCGAGAGAGAAAAGATCAAGAAGGGGGGACGAGGGAGGAAAGGGCCGAGTGACCCAGCATGATGTCGTCTTATCCAGATATACCATGAATGTTTTCTAGTCGTAAAATGCCATCCTCTGCTCACTATCAAAAATAAGTACCAAAATTCTCGGGGCTAGCAAAAGGAGATCTAGGCAGTTCTAACCTTTCATAAAATGTAAAGCCCTTCGCACTAAGGCAGAAGAAACAACCCATCATACCCTTAAGGGATCCTTACAATTTGGTGAAAAAACGCCAGTAATCCCTTCACCCAAGCACGTTGCGAGTCTCGATACGCCCACAGTACAACATTCGAGATAAAAGAAAGTCACTTCTAGCTCTCCTCCCTAAACAATTTAAAACCTTCTCAACCTCCGAATAACTGCGTCCAACTTCTCCGCCGCCGCCTCCCTTTCCTGCACAGCCCTGCACCTCTCCTCCTCCGCCTCCTTCAACTCGGTCTCCAAACTCTTCAACCGCTCCTGCTGCTCGTCCTCGGAAACGCCGATTCCCGGTAAAGAGGTGATCAGGAACTCGATCTGCTTGGATTTGAATATCAAATCACGGGCGAGTTCGACCTTTGCGGCTGTAGCAATTGTTATTAGCTTTGCATTTTTTGAAAACCGGGGGGGGGAGAGGTGCCGTCAAATGTGGTTTTGTCGTCGATGACAGCTGTTAGATGTCAGCTATGATAAAGGAGGAAGGGGAAGGGGGGCAATGCCGGTATCGTCGGTGACTTTTGCTTCGTTTCCGACGGGTACTGCGTCGTGGTGGGTACCGATGTAGCGGAGGGCGCTGAAGAATTGGGTTGCCATCTGGGATTGGGTTCGTTTGTTAGCTTTGTTCTGGAGGGAGGAAGGGAGGGGGGTATCGCGCGCACACGGACGTGGGGGGAGGGAGCACCTGGTCGATAGCGTCTTGAAGCTGGGATAGTCTATCTGCCATTGTATTTTGCTAAAGTATTACCGTGATTGATGGTTTGCGGCTGGTATATGGCGGATGCTTGTCTATTGGGAGGACAGGTATGTAGGCGTACGGTTGAGGTTAAGATAAGCTCGGGAACGCCTTTCGTGCGTTCATCCATTTCCATTCAAATAAGACTCCCAGTTTGTAAACTCGAGAACTTGTGATTAGTCATCATCCTTGACTTCAAATCTTTTGAGTTTGATCCCACCACAACACCCACCTAGTTGCCTCTCTCATATCATGATACGATAGCCTAACAAAGAACAACAAAAAAAACAATATTAAGGGAAGGAAGATGTCGAGACCGCCGCTGAGCTTGACGGCAGAATTGGAAAAGTTGGAGCAGAGTATTACGCTTACCTTGCAAGGTTTTTTTTCCCTCCTTTTATTTCTTAAAGAGCGGAATGGGAGGTTAATGCGTGCGGTAGAAATTGATCACAACTTCAGTAAAGCCCATCGGATTGTCACGACCAGTATCATCCCTATTGTTGAGCGATACGCGAAGGAGTCTGAGGCTGTTTGGGAGGGGTCGAAGGTAATTTTCCTTACCCCCCCCACCACACTAAAGTCAAGGTAAATGCTAATTGTAGTGGGGAAATATAGTTCTGGAAGCAATTCTTCGAAGCCAGTGCTAACGTCGCACTATCAAACTACCAAGAGGAAGAGGAGACATATGAAGAAACCGGCGTGGCTACCAATGCAGAAACGTATATAACTGCCTCTTCGCCAGGAAATTACGGCGAGCAGTCCACACGGATAACGCAGGAAGACGACCCCCGACACCGCGGTCCCGAAGAGGACGACGATGACTACCTACTGGATGATTCACTATTAGAGTCGCTAAATTTGACAGCGGGAGGATTGGGTGGAGCAAGCACGCCCAAGGGGAAGCAACTCCAACGCACAGAGACACAGTGGGAGAACATCGAATCACCTTTCGATGCGCTGCGCAAGGAGTTGGCCGGGAATGACTATACTATGCACGGCTCTCCCACCACCGCCAATACCGCTGCCGCTCCTGCCGCCGGCGCAACCGGCTGCGAAGACTCCTTCGGCAGCGACGACGCAGACATGACCTTCGAACCCACCCTTCTCCCCGCAACCCCTCAAACATCCCGACGCACCCGTCCAGCAAAAGGCTCCTTCGAAACGCCCAAATCCTCACCATTTTACCCCTCCGCCGCTGGGGCCATCGGAAAAAAGACGCCGGGCGGGGCGAACGAAGACCAACTCCTCCACCGGGTGCTCGACAAGAACTGGCGCTTGCAAGCCACGCCGCTGGGAAAACCCCCTCCTTCCCGATATCGAACAATAGGAGCCGCCACAGCAACGACGCCGAAAGCCCAGATATTACCCCCACCTGGGTCTGAATCCCCAATGTCCTCACCGCCAAAGCCACACTTTTACTCTGCAGACATATTCTCTTCCCCAATTCCGGGCTTCGGCGGCTTCGACGGCGGAAAGAAACCCAAACCAAGCACTACCTCTAACACCACCGTCCTCGCCGGCGATCCCAAAACGCCAATATCAAGACGCTACGGCACCGCAAAAGTAACAACAACCCACCACCACGAACTCAGCCAGCAGGGAGATGAAGGCCGCTTTGCATACGGCTACGATGATGATGACGACTCTGACGATCTGGACCTACCACCCGGCTTAAGTCCCCCCGTCACCATCCAGTTCTCGCTCCCGCCCTCAAAGTTGCTGGCTACACCGGCGAGGGAGGCCAGCCGGAGGATTGTGCACGATATCTTGCAGACTGCTGGCGCGGCGGACGAGAGTGGGGCTACTGGGGGTAGCAGTCCGCCGGTGGTTCGGGATGTGGGGCCCCTCGATGACACTTTTTAGTTAAGGCATTAGGTGGTGTGCACATAAATGCCTACCTACTTTCTTGTGAGGGTAATGGGATTTTCTTTGGCTTTTTTTCAGAAGGCGAGGAGGTACTTGTAACGGTATCGCAGTAGTGATTTATACAAAGCATGACCTAGTCTATTGGCTCGTTACATAGTGACTAAGCAGCCAGTTAAGCTATTCCTTCCTTCCTTC
Source organism: Tuber melanosporum (assembly GCF_000151645.1). Lineage (NCBI taxonomy): Eukaryota > Fungi > Ascomycota > Pezizomycetes > Pezizales > Tuberaceae > Tuber > Tuber melanosporum. The sequence goes on along the minus strand of NW_003298875.1, from coordinate 699,584 downwards.
ACTCCATCCATCCATCAATCAACCACCAGCAAAGAAAAAAGGGAAAAAAAGAGAGGACTGAAGTCCCATAAAAACCATCTATGAACCTTGCGAAAAACTCAATAAGTAGAAGAAAAAAAAGAATGAAAAAAAATAGAATGAGAAAGAGAGTAAAGAAAAATAACACCCATCCCTGCCCTTCCTCCTTCTGCCTCCTTCAAGACGAATAACACTTGCTTGTACTTAGAACTTAAAAAGGGTTTCCGCTGTTTGAAACTACCGCACCATAAAAAAAAGGCTAGCACATTACTCACCTACGGAACTGCCGACATTGAAGTAGAGTAGAGTAAGCAGGGTAATAGCAGGCAAACAAGTGGCAAAAAAGCTCACGGTATTAAAACCTCGTCACGTCCCAAAAAGAAAAGGAAAGGAGAAAAGAGAAGCAAAGGATAACGCCCCTGTCCGCTCACGCGCACACAATACAAGCTAGCAAAGCAAATCACAACCAAGACCCTGCTAGTGGAAAAAAGGGTATGATAGTATGATAGAAAAAAATACAGGCAAAAGCTTCGGGATCGGGTTGAAAAAATGGGGGGAGGGGTAAAAAACGAAAGAAAATAGATCCCCCATTCTTTTGTTTTTTCGGGGGGTGGCGGGTTTTTAATTTCATTGATTAAAAAATGGATTCGTTGTGGTCGATGAGGAACTGTATGGCATTGTTCTTCGCGTGCATGTCCGTCATTTCCCGTTCATCGCTGGTGAAGCGTAGGAGAGTTGGGGCGAAGACTACTGCCAGATTACGGGCGTTCATTAGGTTTTCATCTCTTCGGGCGGCGACTCTGTTAAGGCGTTGGTAATTGTATCCACGTGAATTGGAATGAGGGAAAAAACCAACCTTGCTAAATGGAAAATAACAAATTGCAGGCAGTCGCGATGGATGGGGGGTAATTCGTCGACCAAGTCTTTGACGATTTTGATGCGGGTTTCCTCCTCAAAGACGGCTATTGAAATATTAGCGCTCGTATCAAGCTCGTGGGGCAAGGAATACATACTAGTAGTGTCCACAAAGCGTTCATAAATGTCATAGGTCAGCAGAGGATTAGGCAAGTTCCTGAAGTACTGTTTCAGGACACTGGTAACTCCGCAAATATCAACATTGCTATCAAACGGCACATCATCACCACGCTCGAAGGCCTCCTGGATATGGCGCATTTGCGAGGCGCCACCAGATTTACGGTAGATACCCTCAAAGTCCATTCCACGGACTTCAACCTCTTGGATACACTTCTGGACAACATTGGGGATGCGATTGCCTTCGTACTCGGCACGTTGCTCGAGATCCGTTCCAAAGAGTGGAAGCACACCATCACTAATAGTAGCAGTAGATCCAGCCGCGCCGAGCCCGTTTTGACCTCCTTTATTCTTCATCCATTTCTTCTGTGTGCCAAATATTTTACCCCCGGGTGTATCGGGCCCTCCGGGCTTCATACTGCCGGGCGAATCAACGCCATTGGGATGATCACCGGGCCAACCCTCTCTCTGATCAGAACCTGCAAACAGCTTGTTAACCCCCTTTCCCGCCCCCTTCATAACAGCACCTCCCTTCTTCCAGAAAGTCTTCTTGATCTGCGGTCCATTCTTCAAAGAAGTAACCTTCTGAGCGGTAAAGACTTCAGTAGCTTCATGGTGATGATGGATGTGCGTGGTGTCACTGATTTGGCCCACCATGTTAGAAGATGATGCGGACGTCGCAGTTGCAGTAGAGGGCCGTTTTTCGTTTTGGTCCTTGATATCAAGCAAGTCGGCGGCATTGCCAGTATAGATACCCAACCCATTTACAGGTGTTTTGTTTGCCTTGAACTGGCCTTGGATACGTCGGGTGAGCTCGTTATTCAAGTCAGCAAGCTGCGCATTCTTCAAATTTAGCTGCTCAGTATCCTGTATAGCCTGGTCTCTGAGACGAGCAAAATTTTCGACTTCTTCGGTTAACTGATCCCTTTGTGCTACGAGGCTTTGAATCTCTGACTTCAAAGTCATCTTTAGATCCTCTAGCTCCCGAGTTAATCCGTGTATAAGATCGGACTTCAGCTCTTCCATATTAAGAGGTTGTCTATTAATAAATGGTTAGCCGAGATCTCGAATATCGTTCATGGGGCACGTACCCATCTTTAGCAGCGTCCACCCGCTCCTTGATTACCATTAGCTCACGCAAAAACGCCTCACGCTCCGTTTCCAGCAAAGCCACAGTATTTCTCTTCTCAGCAATATTTGAATCCAACACTTTCGCTGAGGCAGTGCTCTGCTGACATGTTAGTAAGACATAAAAAGAAAGAAGAGGGAGATTCCGAAGTCACGTACGTTAAGACGGGCCTCAAGCTCGGCGATTCTTTGCATCGAACGTCGAAGTTCGTGCTTTAGGGTAAGGGTATCGTCTTTCCCACCTAATGACAACGTCGGACTAGTAATGTCGCCCTCAAACGGAAGGTATCCCGGATCCCCTCCACTTGGTGATCTTGGCCACTTGGGGGGCGATCCCGTTCTAGTAGCCAAATCGCTAAAACTTCTTCCATGCATAACAGCGTTCGACACCCGCCGAAGTATGGATGCCGATGTATCTCCACCACCAAAAACCCTTGCGATATCCTCTTCCATGCTCAAATCGCTAACAGGCGACTTGAACGGTGGTGGCAATACCGACCCATCTAGACCTACCGGTTCCCCCTGTGGACTAAAACTAGAAGAGCCCGAGGCATGTACAGTGGACGGAGGCTGTGGGGCCCCCGGTTGCTGGTCAAGTGTAGTTTGAGTTGAGAAAGTAGGATCCTGCTGATAAGTAATATTGCTAACGGTTGTAGTAGTATTGATCTTGATCCCTCGTGGTTTAGAATCGGTAGTATCCTTGGCTCCCAGCCCAACCTCAGGTGATTCTGCAGCTGTAATTGCAGAAGCATTGGATCCGGATGTTCCATGGGAGCGCTGCGAATGTCCAGAGGAAGAAGCCGAATGAACAGGTGATTCTAAATCGACGGGCTTCCTAGCAACAGAAGTTGGCGAATCCCCGCGCGAAATAGGCAGGTTATATGAATCCCCACGGGGCGGTATCTCGGGGGCAGCCACTGAAGGCGCAGTTTCCAAATCCATGGGCAAGAATGATACTGATATCTCATGGGGATCTAGCTCCTCCCCATCCATGATCTTTGGTGTGCCCAATGACCTCTTCCTCTCCCGCGGCACCTCTCCGAGCTTAAAGTTCTCCTTTTCCTGCGCATGTCCGGGTGAGTCCTTGGCAAGGACGGTGCTCCTAGACTTGGTACTGGCAGTGTCAGAATCGGGCTCTTGCTTGGATGGCTCCCTTGAGATATACGGAGAGCTGTAAGTTGAGGTTAGATCCTTGTTGAAGTATAACTTTTCCTTCTTATCCCCACCATTCCTACCAGAATCTCCCGATCTCCTCCCCATTTCCATATCCATACCATCTCCACTTCCAGGAATTTGGCGACCCTTCTCCTGAGATGCGATGTGTAGTGGCAGTGGTGGCCTGCTCTTTTCGGTTTCCCGGTAGGATGTTGGCTCTGAGATTTTGCGCTCATATGATGGTCTCGCATTACCCGGAGATTCCCTCATAGATCTTTCTTGATAGTAAGGGTCATAGGAGGAGGTTCTATTAGGTCGGTAGGCCGTACTTGGTAGAGTGACCGGAGCAGGTGAAGGATCGAGGGCGACCGGAATAAATGAGGAATACGGATCATAGCCGGCACTATCTGCTGAATGCTCCGATACCTGCGAGTTCATTGAATATCTGTGAGACCTAGGCGCCGATCGTAATTCATTTCCTGTAGCTTAATTAGCAATCCATCACCAACGGCGCAAATAGCTTGAAGCTCACCTGCAGCGGAGAACCCAAGAGGAGATAATTGGTCCGGGGTTTGGCCAGATTTTGAAGATGCTGTCCTATTTACTGGAGGGCGAGGCCTAGGTGAGAGCTCCGTTGGAGTTGCCGAGTGACCATCTGAGGGAGGTTCATCTTCTTCAACAGGTAAAGACGGGAGCGATTTATCTAAGGAAAGCATCGGCGAGGGGGCGTTACTCCCCATTGTAGGGGTTTTCTGTACTTTCCCCCGTTTCCTCCGGCGAGCCATTAGCGTCTCATGACAGCTCATGCAAAAGATACCTTGCGAAGTCCGAGCGTATTTCAAATTCTCGATCTTACGTTTGCAATTCCGGCATCTGAAGCATCCTGCGCAGAAGGCCTGATCTCCTGTCAGGATAGCTAAGTCCTCGATCTTGTTATGACAAGCTGTGCAGCTATAAGTGCAATTGTTGCAAATGAGAGAGCCATCACCCAGCAATAGCAAGTTTGCGTCCGAGTCCAGTAATGTCTGGCACTTGTTGCACCGAAAGCACTCGATATGCCATCGGTTTCCCGCTACCAATTTATCAGTCAAAGTCATGGAGAATGGAGCAGCGTTTAGGAGATAAAGGAAAGTTGAAAATTGAGAGAGAAGGGGAGGTAGAATTATTTTCCGGCTGTACTCACACAATTCGAAAGCTTTCCCTTCCTCCAGTATCTGTGACTTCATGTCAGTAAAACTAGAAAACTGGTAAAAACAAAAGAAACAGCAGCATCAGTATTCCTGCACACCTTTCCACATCCTTTACATGGGAATGTTCCTTCATCGTCATCATCAAACATTGGCGAACCAGGCGGGAGTCCTGGGGAATCCATATCCGGCTCAAATCACCGTTCCTCCTCTTCTCCTGAGGAAGCCGCCCTACTGCAACTCAATGTGTATGCGTGTCCAAAGTCGTAGCCACAATGACACAAGCACCCAGCGAAAGGACAAATTTCGTAAAACCTATGGCAAATAAAAAGGAACAATCTCCTTCAGAAGATTGTATTTTTATTTTATTTTTTTATTTTATTTTGTTTTGGCGTGAAAACGAGGGGGTGTGGGCTAAAGGAGCGGAGGAGGGGGGTGTAGGAGCGTTGCTTGCGTATGTGCGTGGTAAGAGTTTGGTGTGGATGGAAGGAAAAGAACGACGAGCTAGATCTAGGCGGCGGGTTGTGGAATAGACACTAAAGATGTGGCAGACGGTACTGCAAATCGCAAGAAAAAAGAGGGAAAGGTGCGGCGATTAATCAGTTCTAAGTTGATGTCTTTGCGGACCCTCGCTGTATTGGGCGTGGCAGTCCCGTAAGGGTTGGAAAAGGGAGGGGTGGGAAATGGTTCAGGACGGTGAACGTTCAGGAGAGGGAGGGTTTCACGTTTAGAGCGGTGATGTGCAGAACTAGTTGTTTACAACTCAGCTGCAGCCGCAACTTGGATTGATGAAAGGATTAGATAGGACCGACTGGTAAGACGAGTAGGATGTGATAGTACAGGAAGTGGAATTCCACGCCGGCGGACCGCGACAGGTATGGATTCAGTAGGGGGGGAGGAGGGATGGAGGAAGGATGGAGTGGAGGGGAAGAGCGGAGACGGGAAAAGGTAAAGGGTACCGTGGTGAGGCGGGTGGTGGAAGGAGGGAAGAGAGAGAAAAAAAGATGAGGATTTCCTGGAGGATGAATTTCGTCAAAGGCGAGAAAATAGTTGAAGCCTCACTTCTCGCTTGCTGCCGCCCGGGGCCCTGATGAACAGGAGGACGCTGGCTTTGTGGTACAGTGCTGTTGGTTGTGTGGTAGCAAAGGGGGGTCTGGAACTTGTGTCGCTTTGCGATACTTCGCTTGCTGGCCGGTCGATTGCCTGCCTGCAACAGCTAGATACCGTATACAAGTACCACCGGCGGCATCACTTGAACACTGCAGATCGGGGTAAGGATGGAAGGTATGCTGCAAGACAGTGTTCACAAATAGAAAGAGAAGGAAAGGGGGAGAGAAAGTGAGGGATAGAGCGAGAGAAGGAAAGAAAAGTACCGATAAGGTAACATAGAATGAAATAAGGGTATGTATTACCGGTACCAGTAGGCTGTTTTACTTTTTCGACCCATTCATCTTTACCGTTTGGTTCACTTTACTTTCCAAGAGGAGAGGAGGATACCATTAAAATAACATCGGTGATACGATAGGGGGTCAAGCTGGAAGATTACCGTCCCATGCTATTGCCTGGGCGCGTAGAAGGAAGCTTGGACCCTCAACGCATGCTTGCTCCCAGAAGCACGGAAATAAGAGAGGAAGGGGAAAAAAAAAGAGTAAAAATTTAACGGCAGTGATGAAAGGGGCCTGCTGGAAGAAGAGCACCATCGCATGCGATTGGCGGGGCATTGGGTGAGAAACTTGGACCCACCCGCTTGGGCCAATCGCAGCAGGAGGGAAAGGGTATCCTAGAAAAGAGAGTACCCAGCATAAAGAAAAAACATGTCAAAAACGTTCTCCAAACCACAGAAATGACAGAAACCCTCCATTATTATGGCGAGCAGTCTCCTGTGCGTACTCGAGTACCGCAACGTGCCATCTGCCATCCGAGAGGGGAATTTGCACGGCACCCCACTTGACAATCAATACAAGGAATGAGGCTGTGCTAAATACTCTCCTCGAGCACTCTACTGAACGCCGCGCGACCGCGGCTTGATGGATAACAGCGGGAAAGGAATTCATTTTAAGGGCTAGATTTTTTTTTGAATTTTTTTTTAGAGGGGAGAGGGTGTTACCAGAGTTCAATATGTTTTAATGACAATTTAGCACAAGGAAAACAGAGGGTAGTCTATGATATTATATCACCTCAAGTCTCCAAGAACATATGATTTTTCTGCCCAGTCGGGATAGCAAATACCGGTTGTTTTTTCTTACTACCCAATCTACTGAATCCAGCATACAATGATAGTGGTTTTTGTAAGTTCATAGAGGTAGGTACTCATCCATGTTAGTTATTGACTACAACAGAACTTCATGATTTTTTTATCATGCTACTTCGCTGTATGAATCGGGGTCCGGTTGACCCTCACAGACAAACATTCAAGCTCATTAGTCTTCTCTCTCTACAATGCTCTTGCACTCGATACAATCTACATAAATATTTTCAACACGATAATGAGGCAACTGGGTCAATAACCAAGTGGGTCAACGAGCGAGAAGTCAATCCGCGGGATTGACCATGAATGATTCCTAAGCGCGATAATTCCACATCAGTTAACACGCTTCGGTTTGGCGCGGCAGGGTGCGAACGGCCAAAAGTGAAAAGGACCCCTGAGGTCCCTTTCATCCGCTGTTGATCATTTTTGACCACCATGGATCCGCTCAGACACCCATGAATGGTCGGTCACTTGAACGGTTAGCTACCGTAACCAAACAGCTTTCATAGGAAGACAAGATCTCGGGCAACCATTGATAGTGGCTGAACGGTCGCTTCTGGAAGGGCGAATGAACAGTCCATTGTATTCGAGTAGACTAAGCCGAAGGCAGCCTACTCGAGTAAACATGCCAAGATTCCAGCCGATTATGCATAGTAACAGCGAGCAGTTGCAAAATCTTGCAGCACATCTAAGACCCTCGAGATCTCAATGCCGGGTTCAGCCCAATGCTACGGAGGTCTAGCCCTCAGGTTTGTACGGTACTATCATAGTCGATTTTTTAAGTATGATATCCGGACATCCCGGCGCCAAGGAATATCCGCTATCTGTGCATATGTGCGTGAAACTTGTTGCCCATACTTCTCCTCATTATTTCAAGTAGTTTTGCTATCTCAGTATTAATTTAGTTTGCTGTAATATAATCCTATTCTGCCCTGAGAGTTGCTGTCATATGTTCAAGATTTGTTACCTACTTCTATTATGGGTCAACTTGTTAGGTGGAAATGATCTATATAGACTCAGACTTGTCTAAGCCAATTGAGATTCAGTTTGTAGACAGAGATTAGTCTAAAAAGGCTCAAAGGGTTGCTTGTTTCGTGTATGACTACTAAGAGCGAAGTAAAGTATAATAGAATCAGGTGAACAATAATATATTGTTAAGGTCGCTTCTCTGTTACTTGATAACGTCTAGGAGCTTTAGAGGTACTTTGATATTTATATTGCATGTCTGAGTATTTGCAGATGTCACAAATATTGCTTTTCACATGACTCATGATTATGAGTCATAGGTATGTTATTACTTCGCACATATGACTCATTTAGGTCATATGACTTGTTATGTTATGATTTGTTATGTTACACACATGACTCGATTATGAGTTATGGGAAGTGCACCTGGTGAGTATGCCTTGCAAGTATGCCTTACGGGTATGCCTTGTGGATATGACTTATATTGCGCACATGACCTCATTACAAGGTCATGAATTTTGCGCATGTGACCATTTGGAGGCATATGACTTGTTTATTATGTTATGATATCACAAATGTGGCTTGGCATGAAAAAGGTTTTCACATGACACATGGTTATGAGTTACAGGTATGTTATTGTTTCACACAGATGACTCATTCGAGTCATATGATTTGTTATGTGTGGGATTTGTGATACTTTCGCACATGGCTCAAATATGAGTCATGGGAGTGTGCCTGGCAAGTATGCCTTGCAAGTGTGTCTTGTGGGTAAGCCTTGCGCATATGATTTATGTTTCACACATGACCTCGTTATGAGGTCATGGGTTTTATGCATATGACTCAGTCGAGTCATATGACTTGTTTATTGCGTTATGATTGGTTTATGAGTTTTTGTACATGACCTCGCTACGAGATCATGGGTTTTGAGCATGTGACCACTTCGGTCACATGACTAGTTTGTTATGATTTGGATTAGCACATGTGACCACTTTGGGTCACATAACTATGGGCAGGAAGAATACTATATAATGAGGCCAATGCGGCCGAGGAGGATAGGTTTCTTCACGCTTTGTTCTAAGTACTTTTCCTACTTATTACTTTAAGAAATATAAAACAACTTTACGATCTTTATCTTTATTGCAACATTATTGTTACACCAAGGAAAGTTCTTCATGAAGAAGAGTTAAAGAAAGCTTACAATAGGCGACTGTCACGAATGTGGCTTAGCGAGGAAAGGGTTTTCACGTGACACATGGTTATGAGTCACAGGTATGTTATTGTTTCACGCATATGACCTATTCGGGTTATATGATTAGTTATGTGTGGGATTTGTGATGCTTTCGCACATGGCTCAAGTATGAGTCATGGGACATGCGCCTGACGAGTATGCCTTACGAGTGTGCCTTACGGGTAAGCCTTGCGCATATGATTTATGTTTCGCACATGACCTCATTATGATGTTATGGGTTTCGTGCATATGACTCAGTCGAGTCATATGACTTGTTTATTGCGTTATGATTGGTTTATGAGTTTCGCACATGACCTTGCTATGAGGTCATGGGTTTTGAGCATATGATCACTTTGGTCATATGACTAGTTTGTTATGATTTAGTTTCGCACATGTGACCACTTTAGGTCACATGACTAAAAGCGGGAAGAACACTATATAAGGAGGCCGATGCGGCCGAGGAAGATAGGTTCTTCACGCTTTGTTCTAAGTACTTTTCCTACTTATTACTTTAACGAATATAAAATACCTTTACGATCTTTATCTTTATTGCAACGTTATCGTTACGCCAAGGAAGGCGCTTTACGAAGAAGAGTTAGAGAAAGCTTACGATAGGCGGTCCTGGTAGAAGACAAGAGTCTTGTACTATCGGTAACGTAGGCAGAGGCCTAGAGTTATCGTAAGACAAAGGAAGGAGAAGACAGGAAGAGAAGTATCGTTCCCCGTTGCCAAGCACTAACTAGCCAAAGAGGGATCGTTACATTACAAAGCGTCACCTAGTGCGACGCTAAACGATACAAGACGGCATCCTTCAACCCAGACCAGGAAGGAGATATTGACATCGAGGATCAAAATCTTAATCTAGGAGGATTCAGCGATACCCTAGATCATGTCTCAGCAGAACCCTCGAGAGCAGCAAGCCCAGTAACCCCAGAGAAACAATCACCAGTCGATAGCTCTTCTGCTGGAATGCCACGACCCGCGAGAATGTCGGGATCCGCAGTACCTGGGCCACCGGCCCCAGCCGCTCCGGTACCAGGAACCAGCATACTTGGAATGACTGAAAATCAGTTTCAGGCATTTCTTGCAGCCATGCGAAATACAGGGCAAGGAAATATCCAACGACCAAAAGCAAAGAAGCCCGACACATACGAAGGAACCGAAGATAAGCTACGAATATTCTTAGCGCAATGCGAGGGATATTTTGCAGTTAAAGGATACGGAGATCACCATGATGAAATTAAGATTCCATATGTAGAATCTCTACTCAGAGGACTCGCGGGACAATGAATCATGCCCTTCCAAGATGGACAGAAACAGAGGGAATGGGTCACGTACGAAGAGTTCAAGGCGACACTCTTTGAACAATTTGGAGACCCCAATGCCAAAGAAACAGCAAGACGAAAGCTAGAAAAACTCCAGCAAGGAAAACAAACGTTCTCAGCATATTGGAACGAATGTCGATTGTTGGAATACGAGGCCGAGTTTGATGATGCTACTCTCTACATCATCCTCCTGAGAAACTGCAGTGAGAGACTCCGAGAGGCATGGGGAATTGTTAGGAATACCGAGATCTGATACCTAGGAACTACCCTAGGTAGGGTAACCTATCCCGAAATCGAAATCTCAGGTCTCCAACACCCCCCTCTGGCCCCCTTACGGGGCCCGCGCGTCATCATACATATCAATCTAAGTTGCGTCCTGTGAGTATTATACCACAGAATCGAAGGTGTTAAAATAACACCGTATACGTCGCCGCCGTCCATCCGACCGGATCCTGTTCACAGGATATATAAGAGGGGACCTTCGGCTAGGTCTGGGAAGTATAACGGAGTGAATCCGTTAACTACCCAGAACGTTACTAGTCTTCAAGAACGAGATATCTTTGGCATAGGCTGCAAGTAACGGGACGTTTTCGTACAAAGAGATGATAATGAATAGTAAAGGATCTTAATGAAAGACCAATACATTCACATCCACCCTACGATAACCAGAAGAGTCTGGAACTCCTAAGAATACTACCATCGAACCCAATGGAGTTCGAGGAGTGTTACAACTATGTTCCGGTACATACTGCAACCGAGGAGGTGACTCCCAAACCGGTGACAGTAACCAGAATCCTGTTACCCACGGTAACCCTTGGTTACCGACCGAGGGATTATCTACCAACCCTATGGAAAGGCTTCCTGCAGGAAAGTAGGAAGTCCTCCGGAAAAGATTTATAGGTTGGGTATGGAGTTATGAAGAGTTGAAGTTAGATGACCTAGAAAGTCGGTAATAACAACTATCTTCGCAGATGCAACCCGCAGATGAAACTGATCATTTCATCGACAAGGGAGACGATTGGAGCCAACACAGTTCGACTTGAGAATTGGGCCATTTGTCTAAAAAAGACTCTCACCATCGGATAATTACTATTGGAAACAGTATGACTTCCAAATAGTCATATTATAATTATCAAAGAGGGTGTGATGATTTTCAGGGTCTCCAGGTGTTCGCACCTTGGAAGAAAACCCGACGTTGCGAGTTATATTGGAAAAAGGTACATGGTTGTATGTTAGTTAGATGTAGTCCGCGAACACTCAGACGCGGAATATAAATATCGAAGTGCCTCCCAAGCTTTAGACATCATCAAGCAACGGAGAAGAGACCTTAACAATATAATATTGTTTTTACGATTTTACTTTACTTTACTTTACTTTACTTCGCTCTTAGTAGTCATAAACGAAACGAGTGAAGTCCGAGCCTTCCTAGACAATCTCCGTCTATAAAAACGAATCTCGATCGGCCTAGACAACTCTGAAGTCTATCGGGTTGTCTCCGCCTAACAGGAATCTCTGACCTGCGCTAGACGACAGCCGAACGATTTGCAAGATGGGCAATCGACAAAGAAAGCAAGTTAAACATGGTCCGGCAGCAACTTGGAAAATACTATAGCACATAGAGTGGTCTAATCATCCAGGAATGTGGACGGGACCATCAAACCGCAAGCACCTTGAGGAGAAAGTCGAGCATTACCACCAGGCGAACCGATGAAATTAGACAAGTCAAGAGCAGGGCCTGCTCTGAATCTGTCTAAGGAATAATACACCAGAAGGATGAATGGGAAAATATGCCTAAGGTGTGGAAAAGGAGGGCATTGGATATGAGAATGCAGAGGCCGACTGGACAACGGATACCAGGGAAACAGAGCTACTGGAAATAATCGTTTCCAAAATCAGAAGAGAAGTAACATCCGCGAAATGATAGCAGAAGTTTCACCGGCGGAAAAGGACGAGGGTCCTCAGTAAACGGTGGTCTGGGAGACCCAAGATGTGGACCTGGAAAACCCATCAAATTAGCGAACTACTACAAGGCACTACACATGCAAAGAGGAGAAGAAGATGGAGATCATGTGATGATCAAAACGAAGATATACAACAGAGAAAGCGAAGAAACAACAATATATGCAATGCTCGACTCGGGGGCCACTGAAGACTTTATCGACAAAGAAATATGCGACAAATACGGCCTGCACACCAAACAAGTGAAGAAAGCAAGACAAGTCTACTTAGCGGATGGAAAACCAAGCGCCATGGGTCCTATAACCCATACGACGACAGTACCCATGGACATTGACAGCCATAGGGAAATGGTAACCTTTCAAGTGGCAGATCTGAAGAACCATGAGATAGTCCTAGGAATGCCATGGTTACGGAAGCATAATCCGACGATCGATTGGAACGAGAACAAGATGACCTTTACAAGCGAAATATGTGCGACACGATGTCTCAAAAGTTCACCTGTGGTCTACTCAATACCGATACGAGAAGCGGAGGAAGAAACTTTGCATGCAAAGTTTGCCGAGATGCGGCAAGACAAGAGGGTCTGGATACAAAGACTGGACTAAGAGGCAAAAGTGCCTACCAAGGGTTCTAAAGGGGCAGCAGGACACGACCTATATGCCAACAAAGGAATCAAGATACCGGCCAACGGGCAGGTAACAATAGCGACGGGAATAGCCATTAGACTCCCAGAAGGCACCTATGGATGAATAGCACCCTGCAGTGGTCTAGCAGTCAAACACCGACTCATGACCATGGCAGGGGTGATCGACGTCGACTATACCGGTGAAATCAAAGTGGTCCTGGCCAACCTAGCTCAAGAGGACTACCAAGTCCAGAAAGGTGATCGAATCGCACAGTTGATAATCAAAAAAATCAACAAGGAGGATCTGCATGAAGTAGATCAACTGGAAGAAACCATAAGAGGAAATAAGGGATTTGGAAGTACGGACCAAAACCAGCTCGATACAACAAAAAGAATTGAGATCAAAGAGATCACAGCACAAGGCTTTGGACGAGATTATAGAAGAGGAGATACAACAGGAATTCTCAAATGGATATACTAAGACGAAAAAGCGGTTCTAGCAAAAATCAACATCAGCACAGAGCTAGCAATCCAGGACAAGAAATACCAAAACAAAAAAGAATGGAAAGAATTGGTTCCAAAAGAATATCACCAATTCACAAATCTATTCCAAGAAGAGGAAGCTATGGAGCTACCACCTCGAAGACCAGGAATCGACCACGAAATTCAGCTGGACAAAGACGAAAAAACGGGAAAGACAAAAGAGATTTCCTATAAGAAGTTATACCCCCTAGGGGAAACAGAGCTCGAAGAACTTAGGAAGTACATCGAGCAAAACCTAAAGAGAGGATGGATCCGAGACTCTTTCGCGTTAGGAGGATCCCCAATACTATTGGTCAAAAAGAAAGGCGGAAAATTGAGACTATGCATGGACTACAGAGCCCTCAATTCGGCTACCAAGAAGGACCGATATCCACTATCCTTGATTGGGGAAGCACTGGACAGATTACGATCAGCAAAATACTTCACCAAACTCGACATCAAAGACGCATACCACAATATACGCATCAAGGCAGGAGACGAATGGAAGACTACATGCACCTCAAGATACGGAATGTTCGAATACTTGGTTATGTCCTTCGGGCTAACCAACGTACCGGCTTCATTCCAGAGATGGATCAACAAGGTACTTAATAAGTACCTCGACATATGTTGCATCGTATACTTGGACGATGTACTCATATACTCGGAAAACATACAACAACACTAAAAAGATATCAGCAATATCATGGCGGCAATATAAGGATCAGAAATGAAGATCAAACCAACAAAATGCGAATTCCATAAGGAAGAAACAGAATACCTTGGATTTATCATCAATCGAAGTGGGGTCAAGGTCGACACTGTTAAAACAGCAGCCATATGAGATTGGGCCAAACCAAACAATAAAACAGATGTTCAATGCTTTATGGGATTCTGCAACTTTTATCGAAGGTTCATAGAGGGGTTTAGCAGACTTGCAAAACAACTCTATAACCTAACGAAAAAAGACAAGAAATGGGAATGGGGAGAAACGGAACAAAAGGCATATGATGCAATACGAATGCATCTAATATCAGCACCCATATTGGTCTATTTCAACCCAAACCGAAGGACAATGATCGAAACGGACGCCTCAAAATATATATGCTCAGGCATACTATCGCAACAATGCGAGGATGGAAAATGGAGGCCAGTATTCTATCGATCCAAGACAATGACCCCCGCAGAATGCAACTATGATGTTGCAAACAAAGAACTATTAGCAATAGTTCAAGCATTAAAAGAATGGAGAAGATACGTTTCGAACAACGACCATCCAGTCCGAGTTCTAACCGATCACAAGAACCTGGTGCCGTTCATAACTACGAAAGAACTGAACGACCGCCAGATAAGATGGATGGAACACCTCAGCAAATACAACTTCAAAATCGAATACCGACTAGGCAAAGAAAGTGGAAAGCCAGATGCTCTCACAAGAATTGCAAGCGACAAACCACCAACGAAAGAAGACGAAAGGATCAAACAAAAAACACGGACCCTATTACCAAAAACCTACTTCGAGGCAATGGAGGTTATTCAATTCACATCAAAGGAAGAAAGAGGAATTGAGAACGCAAACAAGAAAGACAAAACAATCCAGGCAATAAGAGAAGCCTTAGAAGAAGGAAAAAAGAGATGAAAGGAATTGCACTGGGGTTATGCCAATGGAAGGATGGAAATATTTGGTACGATGGAAAACAATGGATCCCGGAAGAAGAGGAGATAAGGACAGACATCATACGACAACACCATGATATCTGAATGGCAGGACACGGAGCAACGGCTAAAACCACAGAATTCATCACGAGGTCATTCTATTGGCCAGGACTGCACGAAGATGTCAAACGATATGTCAAAAACTGTGACATATGCCAGAGGACGAAAGCGGCTAAATACGCACTATATGGATTACTAAAATCAAACAAAGTCCCCGAACAACCATGAGAAACAATTACTATGGATTTCATCACGGACCTACCAACATCGGAAAATTGCGATAGCATTTTGGTCGTGGTAGATCGCCTGACCAAAATGAGTCATTTCATTCCGGTTAGAAAAGATATCAACACGAGGGATTTTATACAAACATTCTTCCGAGAGGTCTTTCGACTTCATGGGCTTCCAAAGAATATCATTACCGATCGAGGAACACTATTCACATCGGGACTAAGGAAGAAAGTAATCGGAGAAATGGGGATACAAAACAGAATGAGCACAGCGTTCCAACCACAAATGGATGGACAAATGGAACGGGTAAATGCGATACTCGAACAATACTTAAGGGCCTATGTCAACTATCAACAAGATGATTGGTACAAGCTGTTATCTATGGCCGAATTCGCATACAACAACGGAAAGTAAGAAACAATTGGCACGACACCCTTCTTCGCAAATTACGGACAACATCCACAAAGTCAGACCACATATCATACGATTAATGATGTGATACCAGATAAAACCGATATGGGGAAACTACACGAAACATTACAATACGAAATGAGTCAAGCACAACAACGACAGAAGGAGCAATACGATAAGCACCGAAGACCAGATCTGAACATACGACCAGGAGATATGGTATGGCTAACACCACGCAATATTCATACAATGCGACCATCAAAGAAATTGGACTACAAGAAAATAGTACCATTCCGGATACTGGAAAAAGTGGGCAGCCGAGCTTATAAACTCGACCTTCCCCCCTCAATGCGAATACACAATACATTCCACATCTCACTCCTTGAACTACACAACGACAATAAGTTCCCTTCACAAACACTTATTCCTCCACCTCCGATCGAACTCGACGGAGAACCAGAATACGAACTCAACGAAATAGTGGATTCCCGCTTCTTCCACAGTCACCTCCAATACTGAGCCAAGTGGACAGGATATTCTCCTGAACACGATAAAACTTGGTACTTCGCACACAACATCGAAAACGCACAAGATGCCATCTCAACCTTCCACCAGCGATACCCAGGCAAGCCCGGCCCAGGTGACGATCACGTTCAACCAAGACAAAGGAGAGGGAAAGACTCCCGCGCCGTTGCAGCAACACGAGGGCTGGGGCGATAGCCCCCGCCAAACCACACCTACCAGTCCCAAATACTCATTATGGGGCCAACCGACGAAGAACTCAAGGAAAGGGAAACACAAGCACAGCATAACGCCATGTCATGGACGGTATGCTACGATAACGGTTGCCAAACACACTTTGGCGACAAAGAAGGCTCAGGATGGTTCCCGAGGGAATGTCGAAAGTGTGGCCCACACCCAGCCCACGTCCTGAAGCATTGGCAACAATGCTTCAGAAATGGGTGCTGGATGCACAGGGCACAAAAATTATCTGCGGGATTCTACTCGCAGAAGGATGGAAGCCGAAAAGAGTTGGAAGGAGAAGATGCCAGAAAGGCATGGGCCGCGAGGACGCAGTCCAAGGAGGGAGAGGCCCAAAATTCCTCGGCAGACACGGAACCTGATGTCAGGAGCCTACACAGGCAGATCTGGGGACTCCGAGAACAACTGGGCCAAGCCGAGTCCACAATTTCGGCAAACAACAAAACGATCGCGGAGCTTAGACAGCTGAACGACAATCAGCGGCACACGATCGAGATGGCGAATCTGACTCTGGAATCGGTAAGGGTCAGATGGAGGACGGCAGACAAAAAGTTCCACAAGCTGAGAAGGACCATGCGCTCGGCAGGACGGGAACTATTGAAACTGGGAGAAAAAGCCTGATGGGACTCAGGCTTAGGAGGAGGGGAGCTAATGTCACGAACGTGGCTTAGAGAGGAAAGGGTTTTCATGTGACACATGGTTATGAGTCACAGGTATGTTATTGTTTCACGCATATGACCTATTCGGGTTATATGATTAGTTATGTGTGGGATTTGTGATGCTTTCGCACATGGCTCGAGTATGAGTCATGGGACATGCGCCTGACGAGTATGCCTTACGAGTGTGCCTTACGGGTAAGCCTTGCGCATATGAGTTATGTTTCGCACATGACCTCATTATGATGTTATGGGTTTCGTGCATATGACTCAGTCGAGTCATATGATTTGTTTATTGCGTTATGATTGGTTTATGAGTTTCGCACATGACCTTGCTATGAGGTCATGGGTTTTGAGCATATGCTCACTTTGGTCATATGACTAGTTTGTTATGATTAGTTTCGCACATGTGACCACTTTAGGTCACATGACTAAAAGCGGGAAGAACACTATATAAGTAGGCCGATGCGGCCGAGGAAGATAGGTTCTTCATGCTTTGTTCTAAGTACTTTTCCTACTTATTACTTTAATGAATATAAAATACCTTTACGATCTTTATCTTTATTGCAACGTTATCGTTACGCCAAGGAAGGCGCTTTACGAAGAAGAGTTAGAGAAAGCTCACGACAGGCGGTCCTGGTAGAAGACAAGAGTCTTGTACTATCGGTAACGTAGGCAGAGGCCTAGAGCTATCGTAAGACAAGGGAAGGAGAAGACAGGAAGAGAAGTATCATTCCCCGTCGCCAAGCACTAACTATCTAAAGAGGGATCGTTACAGCGTCCCCGATAGAAGACAAAGGTCTTGTACTATCGGTAATGTAGGCAGAGGCCTAGCGCTATCGTAAGACAAAGGAAGAAGAAGTAAGAGACGAGAAGTATCATTCCCCATTGCCAAGAACTAACCATCCGAGGAGGGATCATTACATATGATTGGTTTATAAGTTTTTGTACATGACCTTGCTATGAGATCAGGGGCTTTGAGCATGTGACTGCTTTGGGTCACATGACTCGGAATGGGAAGAATACTATATATGGAGGCTGGTACAACCGAGAAGTATAGGTTCTTGTTAGGTGGAGACAACCTGATAGACTTCAGAATTGTCTAGGCCAATCAAGATTCATTTCTGTAGATGGAGATTGTCTAGGAAGGCTCAAGTTTACTCATTTCATTTATGACAACTAAGAGTGAAGTAAATTTGGTAAAATAAGTGTAACGATCCCTCCTCAGATGGTTAGTTCTTGGCAATAGGGAACGATACTTCTCTTCTTCTTGTGTTTCTTTTCTTAGTCTTATGATAGCACTAGGCCTCTGCCTACATTACTAATAGTACAAGACCTTTGTCTTCTATCAGGAATGCATATCGTAAGCTTTCTCCAACTCTTCTTCATGAAGAGCTTTCCTCAGCATAACAATAAATATTGCAATAAAGAAAAAGATCGTAAAATGGTTTTATATTTGTTAAAGTAATAAATAGGAAAAGTACTTAGAATTTAATCTAATTTTATTTAAACTCATACCACCAACACTGGCATATGACCAGCCCCCACCAGTACAGGGATTCCGCTAACCGGAATACCACTAATCCTAAGCTAACTAAGTCTACGGCCCTGCACCTGCTATCCCCGCTTCAAGCATGCACGAGAACTAATTACAAGACCATCAAACGACCTAGTGCCCACCCGGGTCCAATTCAGTAGCTTCTCCGGTATGAAGACAACCAGCACTAAGCGTAGCCATAGCCGAGCAAAAGACCAACCTGACCAGATTCCTTGTCCAACGAACATAAAAATCACTACCACCCAGTCTGAAAACTGTCCTGCAAGACCTCCACCACTGTAGAAAACCAACAAACATACAAACTAAACCTACAGGCAATACAATGGCAGGCAGGAGGCAACCAATATATCAACCTCTCCTACCCGCATGTCAGGCCGTCGACCCTATGAACCCACTTTGCCGGTTGCCTCCGAGGAGTGTACCGGTGAGGAGGACCTGTACCCACTACCTGTTCCCCAACCAAAACAACAAACATAGAAAATACATAGATGTAGTAACAGACTAAGAAGGTCAGTGGGGCCTATCTCTCACCCGTGGTGCCATGCCTCCTCCTGCCAAACCCATAGCTAAACCAAAGAAACCAACCAAACTCCACAAAACCCAGCATACAAGACCCAAACAAGTCCAACCAGGTGGTTGCAACACACTATCTGCACAGGTGGCCGTCAGCCAGCCAGTTCATCGGGGAGCTTTGCAGCACTCACCAGCTTCACCCAACAGCTCAAGCCTAACTGGAAACACTTAATTAGACCTCACCCAACCTGATGCAAGCCCGACTGGTTCTCACAGGTGCCTCTCCCCCCCCCAATCAGCCCTCTCAAGTCCTATATACGAGACACCACAGAGCTCATCTGGCCCTCCAGCCCCTCAGACAGATCAACCATCTGATAGCCACAGGACAGCCCATACCTAGTCCCATCAGGCAGCCACTGGTCTTGACTACACCAACAGAGCCCCAACTCCCAGTACCTTGCAGCCGAGGGGCACCCATTAGCCAGAGCTGGGAGCCACAAAGGAGGTAGCACTAATACTCGAAGGCACCGGCAATAGCCACACCATTCAACCCAGTCGAACCAAAGTCTAACCAAGCCGGGAAGGAGTAAGCTGAGCTGGCAGAAGCCAGCCCTACAGGTCCGGCAACAAGCACAGACCAAATAACGGGTAAGAGGTACACCCAACTGACATGATATGAACGGAGAGGGTGAGCGAACAGGAGCAGACAAACAGAAGGTAGATCCCACTTGTAATAGGTGAAGCCACCAACCACAGTCCACAACTGAACCACTTAAACAACTAGACAACGTGAGTATCTGGTAGCCAATTGTTCCACATCACCCCAAGCAGCAATGAAAAACCACACCAGGGGGTAAGATTTTTCAGGGTCAAAGCCATTCCTACCAATACAAGGAGGAGACACCTGACTGAATCACCGTAAATGCCGCAAGGACAAAACTCCAAGGGAATAGTGATAAACAACATCGTAGGGTTCCGACCGTAGAAATGATACTTGGGAAGGTCATTAGTCTAACCTAAGGGCGTTTTGTATCGTGAGGACTAATGACTCCGTCAAAACCCAACAAGAAACATGAGCTGGCCTAGAGAATGATATGGGTGATTACTCCAAACACAATATTCAATCCTCCCCAATCAAATGCAAAACCAGCGAGTAAATGATAGACAGGAAGCCGAAGACCTTTTACCGAAAGAAGCTTGTAAGTGACCGTGATGAGTAGCTCGAAGTGCCAGTATCGTGAGATAACCAGCAGGCAATGAAATGAGAAGCAAATAAGTAGTCTGCCACGCAACACCAACAGGCCTCAATACTAAGAACCCTAGAAACTACTGAACAAACTCAGATATCTTGTAACGTGTTCGCAAGGTGCTAGTCACATTATCGGTAAAGGTATGATAGTTGGCAGGTGGCCTGCTCTACCAGAAAGAGGGTGAGAGCTGAAAGCTTAAAGAGATTTTGAAGGTGTACTGAGGAATAAAGAAGTAACCGTTCAACTAAATATATTGAAATACTGTCTATTGAAGTCTCCCTTTTCTATCGTGGAGTTAGGCAGTCTTTATATACACAAATCTTGTTCATGTCTAGCATGAATGAAGCTAATCAAAGGTATCAAGTGATATTCTTTGGTAAAACAAGCCAAGTATCAAAACGATACTTAAAACAATACATAAAACAAAACCAAGTATCAAACGATACTTAAAACAAACCAAGTATCAAAGCGATACTTAAAACAAAATAGAAAACAAAACCAAGTATCAAATGATACTTAAAACAAACCAAGTATCAAAGTGATACTTAAAACAAAACATAAAACAAAACCAATAACCGAGTACCCGTACTGGTTACCTATCTCCCCCAGAATCCAAGGCTTCAAGGCCCACCATAGGTTTGAAAGAAATGCTTGAGGCGAAGCGATGGTAAGGACGAGGAAAAGTACTTAGAATAAAGCGTAAAGAGCCTATCCTCCTGGGCCGTACCGGCCTTCTTATATAGTACTCTTCCAGCCCTAAGTTATGTGACCTAAAGTGGTCACATGCATGAAAGTAAATCCTAACAAACTAATCATATGACCAAAGTAGTCACATGTCCAAAACCTATGACCTTGTAGCGAGGTCATGTGCAAAAACTCATAAACCAATCATAATGCAATAAACAAGTCATATGACCTCAAGTAGTCACATGTGTAAAACCCATAACCTCATAACGAGTTTATATGCAAAATATAAATCACATGTACAAGGTATACCCGCAAGGCACACTTGCAAGGCGCATGTCCCACGACTTATAATTGAGTCATGTGCGAAACATAACAAATCATAATATAATATATCATATGACCTAAATGAGTCATGTGAAAGTGTCACGAACGTGGCTTAGTGAGGAAAGGGTTTTCACGTGACACATGGTTATGAGTCACAGGTATGTTATTGTTTCACGCATATAACCTATTTGGGTTGTATGATTAGTTATGTGTGGAATTTGTGATGCTTTCGCACATGGCTCGAGTATGAGTCATGGGACATGCGCCTGACGAGTATGCCTTACGAGTATGCCTTACGGGCAAGCCTTGCGCATATGATTTATGTTTCGCACATGACCTCATTATGATGTCATGGGTTTCGTGCATATGACTCAGTCGAGTCATATGACTTGTTTATTGCGTTATAATTGGTTTATGAGTTTTGCACATGACCTCGCTATAAGGTCATGGGTTTTGAGCATGTGATCACTTTGGTCACATGACTAGTTTGTTTTGATTTGGTTTTGCACATGTGACCACTTTAGGTCACATGATTAAAGGCGGGAAGAACACTATATAAGGAGGCTAATGCGGCTGAAGAAGATAGGTTCTTCAAGCTTTGTTCTAAGTACTTTTCCTCCATATTACTTTAATAAAACACCTTTACGATCTTTATCTTTATTGCAACATTATCATTACGCCAAGAAGCCTTCGTTATGAAGATGAGTTAGAGAAAGCTTACGATAGGCGTTTCCGATAGAAGACAAAGGTCTTTTACTATCGGTAACGTAGGCAGAGGCCCAGAGCTATCGTAAGACATAGAAAGAAGAAGACAGAAAAGATAAGTATTGTTCTCCGTCGCCAAGAACTAACTATCTGAAAGGGGATCGTTACAGAAAGCCTTTTCCGTGCCAAGCCACGTTCGTGACAGTAAGATAGAATCGTAAAACAATATTATATTGTTAAGGTCTTTACTCTGTTGCTTGATAATTTCTAAAGCTTAGAAGGCACTTCGATCTTTATATTCCACATCTGAGTGTTTGCAGACAACATCTATTTATTATATAACTATGTACCTTTCTGATTATAACTTGCAATGTCGGGTATTCTTGAAAGGTGTGAACACCTGGAGACCCTGAAAATCACCACACCCTCTTGGGTAATTCCAATATATAACTAACTCGGAACCATGCTGTTCCCAATAGTAGTTGTCTGATCCTTAGAGTCTTCAGACTTGTGGCCTAGTTCTCAAGTCGAACTTAGTTGACTCCAATTGTCTCCGTCTTTGATGCAATGATCAGTTTCATCTGTAGTTTGCATCTGTGAAGATAGTCATAATCACAACCTTTTTTCAGGTCATCTGACTTTAAACCTCCATAACTCCTTACACAACTGATAGATGTCTTCTAGAAAACTTCCCACTAATTCGCAGAAAGCTATTCTACCAGATTGACAAATATTCCCTCAGTCAGCAACCCTTGGTTACTCTGGGTAACAGGGTTTCAATTACTGTTATAGTATTGGAATGTATCCTCGTAACTACAAAATATTCTGAAACCTAGTTGCAACACTCCTTGAAGTCTAATAGCTTTTCTAGTAGTGTTCCTTGGAGTTCTAGACTCTTTCAGATGTTATAGGATAGATGTGAATGTATTGGTCTCTTGCTGAGATACTTTACCATTCAATACCATCTCTTTGTGCAAAAACGTCCCATTACCTATGGCTCATACCAAAGGTATCACATCTTTGAAGCCTAGTAACCTTCTGAGTAGTTGACAGATTTACTCCATTCCACTTCTAAAACCTAGCCGAAGGTCCCCTCTCATATATCCTATGAAAAACATCTAATTGGATAGAGGGCGGTAATGTATATGGTACTATTCTGATACCTTCAATTTCGTGGTATTATATTCACAGAATCCAGCTGTGTTTGATATGTATAATGACGTGCAGGACCCATAAGGGGGCCAGAGAAGGGTGTTGGAGATCAGAGATTCTGATTCCAGATGGGGTTACTCTACTTAGAGTGACTCCTAGGTATCAGATCCTGATATTTCTAATGTGTCTTCACGCTTTATTCTAAGTACTTTTCCTCATCCTCGCTGTGGGTTCACCTCCGAGCGTTTCTATCACACCCATGATGGGCTTTGATGCTGGGGATTCTGGATGAGATATCTGAGTTTACTCAGTAGATCTTGGGGTTCTTGGTATTGAGGTCTGTTTGCATTGTGTGATAGATTACTTGTTTGCACTATTTCATCGCTTGCTGGTTATCTCACAATGCTGGTACTTCAAGCTCTCGTGTCAGTCTCAGCTGGGTCACCAGTTACATAGGCATCGACGGCAATGAGATGGTCGACCTGAAGACTAAGACCTGTGTTGTATGACCATTGCGACCTCTGCTTTGGAATGAGGTTAACTTCGGGATTGGATATACTGCCCTTGCTCAATAGCTATGAAAGGAGAAATAAAGTTCATAGCATGACAGGGAGGGAGATGGGTATTATGCTTGTAAACCTAAGGTACCCCAGCACCTCTATGGCCTCATCTGTGTGGATGCCTACATTCTGTTAAAAATCCGCAGTGGGATGGACTTGGTTGGCCATGACAGCTGTGATGGGAAAGAAAATAGTTACTACTAGATTGAGTACCTCCGTGATGGTAGAGGGCGTCCCATTAACAAAAACTTGTATAAGGATTTGGCAGTCTTGAGGTGGAAATCTTGGTTGATAGATTATAAGTGGTTGAACCTGGGGATACTTCCTCATACTAAGGGGGTCAATGGGGAGTTAGTTATAGCAGGTATCCCCTGTGATGGCATACTGATGGTGGAATGGAATAGCGGGATTGTGATGTTAGAAGACCTGACAACCTGTACCCGGTATAAAAGAAAACACGGTAGCAGTGGATATGTCTTGCCAGAGACAGTGACCATGTAAAAGAAATAGTTATTTTTGCCCGACCAGTGACATTGTAACTGTCCCTGCTATGGTATAGCTATTTCTGCTGCGGCTACCGAAAAACACAACACCTTCACCAAGTACTTCGAGAGACAGTCTCAGTACCTCCAGACTTGTTATGATCATTTTTGGCATTCTCAACACCAGCAATGGGATGGGCTGGATGTGGTGACAAAGTCATCGGTAGTTTAAAGGTAAGCAAAGGTGAATGGGTTACTCAAAGTGCTGAGCTGGAGCTTTTGTAGATTGGTTTTGGCAGGAGGGTGTCCTGATCTCGGGCTACATTATAAGAGAACAGTAGGATGTTAGGATAGACTGTATATTTTCTTTGTTGAGTATGTGGGACAGATTTGTATTTAAGGCAGATAGGAGTAAGGATATGAGACAGTGATTCGGTAGCAAGATTGGAAGATGTATAAATCCAGAACAGCACTAGTCATTGCATGTACCGAGAAGCCCACGTAGGTAGCGATTTTTGGATTTATATTTGGGAGAAGAGGTCATGAGACAGAGTGGTCTGTGGTAGTATGTTTTAGATATTTTACTTTATTGGTCAAGGGAGAGACTAGTTGTATGCCAGTATTAGTGGTACTAGTATAAATAAAATTATCTGGAATTCTAAGTACTTTTCCTACTTATTACTTTAACAAATATAAAATATCTTTATGCTCTTTATTATTCCTATGATCTTGATTACTATTACAACAAGAAGACTCTATATGAGATAGAGTTAGAGAAAGCTTATGATAGGTATTACAGATAGAAGACATAGGTCTTAAACTATCTGTAATGAAGGCATAGGCCTCAAAGCTATCGTACAACTGAAGAAGAAGAGAAGTGTCATTCCTTATCACTAAGAGGCTATTATCCAAGGGGGGATCATTACATTCGGTAACTATTGATTGTGAGTAAAGGTTTTGAAAATCTCACACATATTTGACAAAATATACATACAACTTATTCTTTCTTCCCAGTACTTGATTTATCCTCTGAACTCTCTGAATCAATTGGTGTAACTGATTTCTCAATAGTGTCATGAATGTGGCTTGGCAAGGAAAAGGGTTTCACGTGATACATAGTTATGAGTCACAGGTATGTTATTGCTTCACACATATGACTCATTCGAGTCATATGATTTGTTATGTGTGGGATTTGTGATGATTTCATCCATGGCTCAAATATGAGTTACGGGACATGTGCCTGACGAGTATGCCTTGCGAGTGTGCCTTGCGGATATGCCTTACGCATATGATTTATGTTTCGCACATGACCTCGTTATGAGGTCATGGGATTCCTGCATATAACTCAGTCGAGTCATATGATTTGTTTATTGTGTTATAATTGCTTTATGAGTTTTTGCATATGACCTCACTATGAGGTCATGGGTTTTGAGCATGTGACCATTTTGGTCACATGACTAGTTTGGTATGATTTGGTTTCGCACATGTGACCACTTTGGGTCACATGACTACGAGCGGGAAGAATACTACATAAGGAGGCCGATGTGGCCATGGAGGATAGGTTCTTCATGCTATGTTCTAAGTACTTTTCCTACTTCTTGCACTCTGTATCGGAAGTGAGCATAACCACTACTTTACCTTATTTCGCTCGCGATAAATACTTCATCTACTGTTATTTGTTTGTATTTTTCGTTTCGGGCAGTGGGTTAGAAGTAGTTGTTCTCGCTTAGAAGATACGTTTATGTGAGATATCCATGGCCTGGTCCCAGTAATCACTGAGTATAGTTTGAACGGGAATGGCATCTTCGACAGCCTACTCTTCCACGGAGTCTCCCTCCCCTGCGAGGATGTCGTCCCCTGTTCGGTTCGACTCCAACCCCTCCTCCTCGCTTGAGACAGCCCGTGCAGCCTTGTCTCTTGTGTCCGCTACTAAGGCTGACCATGGCCTTATCCCCACAACTACATGGTCATATGTTGCACCTAAAGGGAACTTTAATTTCCTACAGTTTTGCCACTATCACAGGTATCAGAATGCGGTGAACCCGCAGTTTGATGATTTGGTTCGGCAGATGGTCACTGACGTGACCGTTGCTACGATGAAAGAAGTGGAGGTTTTGGTAAAGGGTTTCCTAATCAGGAGATGCTGTTCAGCCACATCTGGCTTGGACAAGAACACTACCACAGGGCTCTTTATTCGATTCAACTCCGACCACAGCTCAGAATACTCTCCAGCCCCCGCACCCTGCCCACCCAAAGATTCTCAGGCTGTAGTCCCTGAATCTTCTGTCTCCCCCACTAAGGACAACTCGACTGCCACCACGGTTGAGGCCAGCTCTTGGTCCACTACTCCTCCCCTCGCTAGGACTGTCCAAAGCAAGATGTCCAGCTTCCTCCGCCCGGCCCACAATGCTGAGACCTGTTCCTCGACTTCCTCCTTTCTGGCAGGAATGTCTTCAGGAGAAAGGGCTCTTTGCAAAACCCCGAAGTTCAAGCTAGACGACCCTGATGACGAGGATTACAACCCTCCTGCCTCCAGAACATGCCGCCGGACACAGTTGGCATCTCCCGCTAAGCAATCGGCTGCTTCTCTCCTCAGACCCCAATTTTTGAGGGCTATCAACGTTGATGAGGGACGGAAAAAAGAGATTGTCCCCGCTCTTCCCGGCCTACCACTAGGCGTTCACCAGGGGCGCCTGGCCATCCTTCTGCCTGTGGTACTCTCATCGACAATCGAGGCCACACCCCCTTCTCCATCCCCGCTAGTGACTGAGGATGTCCTACCCACCTCTGAGGTGCTGGCCAGGGACACCCCTATGGAACTGGATGATGGATGCAACTCGGAAGCGACTGGTTTGGGCGACAGCATACACGCCCATTCACCAGCTATGGGTTCATCACCTCCACCTATTATTGGACGATGGGTGTTACCTCCCGGAGGCCAGCTAGAGGGTCCCTCAGAAGCCCCCAGTGGCGATTCAACCCCACTAGAAGTCCAGCTCCCAGAGACCCAACCTGAGGACGCCGACACTGTGGTGGCCCAGGCGGACTCGATCATGGTAGGTGTCTGTGAGATGCTGGATGCTGGTAGGACCCCCTCTCCTGGACCCCGCTCAGGTAGTGTAATAGGGTCCATGCTGGAAGGCCTGGAGGACATTCGGTCTGGCAATACTCAACCTCTGCTCTCGTCGGAATCCGGGTCGATTGAAGATGACACGGTACAGGACGTACGAACTTGAATGAACAGTGGCCCCACCTTTGACGATGAAGGTCCAAGGAATGGGATAAACTACTGGAGTTGAGTTCACGTCTTGGAACGGGCAGTAAAAGCACTGGCCAACATTGTTGGCAGGCAAGGAGAGGAAATTGAAGCCCTTCAGGTAAAGTTGTCCCCCCGATGCCGCCCCCCTCCTGCTGTATCTCACAGCACCTCCATTGTCTCTTCAGAGCCAGCCTTACCATCCCCTACCCCTGAGAGAAAGAAGGCCTCTAAGGAGGGTCCTACTGCTAAAGCCTCTTATACGGAGATAGTAAAACGAATGGCATACGTGCTCAAGCCCCCCGCTAGCCTGCAGGAACGGGTACGTCCTGCTCAGCCTGCATCAGCGGCCTCATCCCACCAATCCAGCAGTAGCAGCAGCTCCTCCAGTGAAGGAGGGGTAGTCTTGCGAGTAGCCCGTGGAGGTGAAGGCATGTCTGTTCACTGGGAAGAGGAGGAGGAGGAGGAACAAAATAAGAAGAAAGAACGAAGGAAACGGGGCAGACGCCTAAGTGGTGCTGCTAGAAGGAGAAGAAAGATTGCCAGAGGATCTAGTGAAAAAAAGGAGGCGGCGACCCCAGCCAAGACTCAGAGGAAGGCTGATAAACAGGAATCAGCTTCGAAGGCTGTAACACCTGTTACTATGGCGGCTCAATCCGGGCTAGCAGCCCTGGCCAGCATCAAAGTAGGCGCGGCTCAGACACAACAGGAATACTGACGGGTACCAATGGGACCCCCAGACCCACTAAATTTGATAACACCACCACCGCACTCGTCGCCAACCCCAAATGCTAGAGGGAGGCACATCACTATGCACTTCGCCACTCGAAACAAGGTTGCCCTGCCAGAGGGTGTCGATATTGAGGCAATCCGAAATCAGATCAATACGACCTTCTCCAATCAGGGAAAGATTCAGGGAAATACTTCCTATATTCGGGCAGGGCATGTCCGACCAGAGATTGGTTGCATCTTCCTGACTTTGGCGGCACGCTCTGTAACAGAGCTAGGCAACAGGTTGGACAAGGCCAGGCTCGATCTGCTTAGGGAATTGTCACTCCCCGAGTTTGAATTCCAGAGGAATCTGGAAAAGGTGAAGATCTTTGTTTCTGGTGTCCCGCTTGCTGACACAGGACGAGGATCGATTTGGAGGGTGGAAGGATGGACTGGAAGCGTGGCCTTTGATAGCCTTCACACTGATCTGGAGCAATCCAATACTGGTGTATTTACTGTTTCCCGGCCTAATATTATGGGGTCCATACACGCCATGAGGCAGGCCAATGCCACAAGTTGTAGCATCTGCTTCGTGGTGGAGAATAATGAGGCCATCAAGGAAAGACTGGCAGAGGGAAATATTTGGTTACGAGGAGGAGCCCGCAATGTCAGAGCTTTTGAAGAGCATCGCCCACTTAAGGTATGTGGTAGGTGCCTGGAAACTGGCCACTTCGAGGCGACATGTGGCCGCCCCCCTCGGTGCCGATTCTGCTTCAGAGAACACTTCTCTTGGGAGCACATGTGTAGCAAGCTAGCTTGTTCCGGAGGGGTGGGTCAGGCCTGTGGACATACCAGGAGACAGTGCTGGTTGTGCGACCGGATGGACCACTTCATAGGATACGAGCGATGCCCAGGTATCAAATCGTCATCCTCGACTCCACCTTCCTTGCCTGCTGGATAAGGAACGGCCACACCGACAAGACCCGTGAAGGAACCCATCAGAAAGCCGGAACAGCAGAGCAAGAGGAAAGAAAGAAATAGCCACAGCCGTGGAAGGTCCCCGACACCCAGACTGGTCGAAATTAGCCGTGACAAGGAAGAGGAGACTCCCCACTGTAAGTCAGAAAAGGCTAAAGGTAAGGAACCGGAACGGTCTTCCCCCTCCCCGGCACGTGGGATTCTAAAAACTAAGGCAGGTACCGCCACCAAGCCCCATGATGAGGAAACGAGTTGGGTTGCCCGGGATCCAGATACCGGCTCCGCCTATGCCTCTGGCCCTTGTGGCCCAAGTGGATCAGTCGAAGCCCGCTTTTAATGCTTATTACAACAATGACATTAAACGTGGGGAGGAGTAGTTGGAATCGGGCGCTGGCGTTTAATATCTTTTCCTTTGTTGATTTGTTTTTTATTATTGAACCTTCTGTCGATCGAGAGAGACAATATGTACCAGTGGATGTTGATGGATGGGATTTGTTATCCTTTGTTAAAGGGTCAGGTGTTGAGGTATTTGTTCGGTCCCACATTTGTGGGCTATTTGAGGTGGTAGGGCATGGGGAAAGCAGTGCTCAGATCGGGTATTGGGAGAAAGGGACAAAAAAGGTACTCGCTGGAGTTTACTTCTGACCTGGCTATACCAAAGACCAGTTTCTCCGATGGTTGGATGAGCTTGGGGAACCTGACATCGCGTTTGGAGATTTCAACACCAGATATCAAGACTGGGACCCCAACACGGACCATAACAATACAGGAGGATGGTGGCTGAAACAGTGGTTCACGGCCCCGGCTTGGGATATAAATATGGTACCGCCGACAGTGCCAACCATTCGAGATATTTCCAGAATCGACCTTTGCCTGCACCGGGCACCGTATGTCCGACATCGATACATGGACGCTGCTGGCTGTGAGCATAGTGCTCAAGCCCTTAAGCTGAAGGTGGACCTTCCTGACAACATTATGCGTCAGAGGCCGGCTTGGAAGAAAGCAGTCTGGGAAAAAGTTAGGAAGCAGCTGGATGCCCTAAAAGAGGTGGGAGATGAGAAGTTATGGGAAGGGGTGAGGCGTGTGGTAGACGTACTCCCACGGGCCTCCATTGGCAGAGGTCGGTGCGAGTGGTGGACACCGGAGCTGGAAACGATGAGGTTAGATGTTGCTCGGCTACCACGATATTCCAAGCACTAGGCGGAGCAGACGGAGGACTACAAACTGGTCAGGAGTGTCTACTGGGCTTGCCTGTTGAGGGCCAGGTTCGAACACATCAGAACCAAGATAGCTGAGAGCCAGGACCCGGAAATCTTTCAGCTAGCACAAAAATTGGAAGCCAAGCGAACACTTCCCTCCATGGCCAGACCAGGTGGGTCCTACGCCACAACACATTCCGACATCAGCAACCTGGTTGTACAACAGCTATCCCCTGGCGATCCTGCCCCTTAGAAGGACTCCATGATTGATATGGATAGTGCTCAGAAAATGGAGATCGCCCTTGCTAGGTCCCCTACAAACACGGGTCCAAGTGAGGATGATATTGGGTATCCTTTCATACAATTCTGGAAGCGAAGGGATACAACAACTCTGAGATGTTTGGTCGACTATGGGTTAAGTCACGATATTCAGGATTGGCATTGGGCAGAAGTAGTGCTCATACCGAAGATTGACAAACCCAGATATGATGTCGTCAAATCGTGGAGAATGATACACCTCCTCCCGACACCTGCAAAGGTGGCAGAATGCGTGGTCCTGCTGAGGCTGGCCGTGTGTCTTGATCTGGGGGAGACACAGTTTAGTTCTCGCCGGAAGAGGGGAGTTCACGATGCCATGACAGTGGTTTTTGAGCTCCTACAGCATAATGAGGGCTATAAACAGCTGATTTTGTCCATGGACGTTGAAGGAGGATTCGATAACATTGATGTTGACCTCCTGTCAGACTTCCTGGTCGCCCGGGGGTGTCCGTCGAACCTGTGTCAGTAGGTGCGAAGGTGGACTTCCTGCCGGTCAATTCACTTCCGGTTTAATAGATGCGTCTCTAAGACCTACTATGTCAGCAACAGGGTGCCTCAGGGCTCGCCTCTCTCTCCGTTTCTCTTCGGAGCCTACGTAGCAGATATATTCACGCCGCGAATGCATTACTCCCCCGGGGTCCGACAATTGGTGATCTCATATGTTGATAACGGAATCATCATGGTGGCTGCAGATTCTTGCAACACGGCCCGGTACCATGCGGGAGAAATTTTTGCAGACTGCGATCGCATAGCAAGGGCTGGGGGGATGGGGTTTAGTGCCCTCAAGACCCAGTGGATCGGCTTTGGGGACAGGGCGTGGGGAGGAATGGAGTTGTTAGGAGAAATGGTCTTACCTTTTGAGGATTTGTGGGTTCTTGGTTATCGGTTTAATGTATTTCTTAACTTTTCTTCTCATGTAAAGTATTGGTTGGAAAGGGGGTTGGGTGTTAGGAGAAGGATTTCGGCGTTGGGGAGGTGGTTTGGGAGTGTTGGAGGGCTTGGGGCATGGGAGACTTACCGCTTGGTGCAAGCAGCCTACCTTCTAACCGTGTATTACGGGCTTGAGTTTGTAACCGACCATGGGTCGTATATGAAACAGATTCAGGTCCATGTCAACGACTGCCTTCGATCAGTCTTCCGAACCCCTATGAGGCTGGCAAACAATATACTACTGGCTGAGTTCGGAACACTGCCTGTTACCATCCAAGGAAGGTATCTGCAGAGGAGGTGCTACAGCCGATTTATTAACTACCGGTACTGTGATTGACACCCGTGGTTCGGTGAGATACGGCACGATTGGAAGCAGGAAGGGATGGTGGCACACCGGCAGAACTCGGACAAAGAACTCACCTGCTGTCCCACAATTACGATCGGAAAAGGCAAGGCAGTAATGGCTGCACGCCACCGTTCGCTGTACGCAGATCTGCGCAATTCCTCAGACGTGGTCATCTACACGGACGGGTTCAAGACCTCTGAAGGGACTGGTATAGCATGGGCGGTATTTGAGAAAGGGGCCCTGACCTGTGTTGACGGGTGCTCAGTTCCCTCGTCTTGGAGCATTGTTGAATGCGAGCTGTTTGCGGTTGTCTGTACACTCCGATATGCCCGAGGGATGGCCAAAAGGCGCCTGGTCTATGTGTTTCTGGACTGCGTTCCTGCCCTCACCCTCGTAGATGGAATGTTTTCGGAAGGCGATTCGGCTGAAATGTGGGAAGTTATGGCACCATTCCTTCATGCATTTCGCCATGTCAACATCAGCTTGGTTTCCGGGATACATGGGCATTGGCGGCAATGAGACGGTGGACCAAAAGGCTAAGGCCTGCATAGGTCATCCATTGCGGCCTCTCAGTTGGGAAGGGGTAAGCTTTGGGATTGGGCATGCGGCATTGGCCCGAGAATTGCAAAAAGCAGAGTGGGGTTCATGGCACGACAGGGAGGGACACGGGTATTATGCTCGAGAACCTAGGGTACCTCGACATCTTCGAGGCCTCACCCATATGGACTCCTATCTTTCACTGAGAATTTGCAGTGGGACCGGTTTGGTCGGGCATGACAGCTGTGCAGGAAAGGATGACAGACACCACTGGACTAAGTGCCCCCGATATGCTATAGGATGCCCTGCTGATGAGCACTTGTACAAGGATTCGGCGATATTGCGGTGGAAGTCCTGGTAGGTGAGTCACAGGTGGTTAGGCCTAGGAATTCCCCGGCATGTTGAGACGGTGGATGGGGAGTTGGTAGTGGCAGGTAACCCCTTTGACGGCATACTGATGGTGGAAAGAAGTGGTCGGTTGGCAACGGTGGAGGATCCCAAGACCTGCACCCGGTGCGAGAAAAGACACGATGGCAGTGGATGCGTTCTACCGGGATTGGTAACCATGCCGAAGAAATGGTTTTTCTTACCCGACCAACGACGCTGCGACTATCCCTGCTGTGGTACTGCGATTTCAGCGACAGCCACCCAGAAACGAGTCACCTTCGCCGAACACTTTGAGAAAAAGCCCCACTGTTTACGAACGTGTCACGATCAGTTTTGGCATTCTCGGCACCAGCAATGGAACGAGCTGGACCTCGCGACTCGGATGTCAGTGGTTTTGTGGTGGGCTAAGACAAAAGGGTTGTTAAAAGAGGAGCGTTGTTCATTTTGTAGGATGGCTCTGGCCGAGGGGTACGTGGACCGGGGACTACATTATAAGAGGACGGAGGGAAGTTGGGATAGACTGTATGTTTCCTTTGTACAGTACGTGGGACAGATTGTGTTGGAGGCAGATAGGGGTGAGGGTATGAGACGGTGGCTGGAAAGCGAGGTCGGAAAAAGGTTAATCCGGGGCAGCACTAGTTGCTGGGAGCGCCCGTGAGCCCATTTAGGTAGTGATTTTTGGATTTATGTTTGGAGGGAGTGGTTGCGAGGCGGAATGGTCTGCGGTAGTGTATTTTAGATAGTTTGTTTTATGGGGCGAGGGGGAGACTAGTCGTATGCCAGTGTTAGCGGTACTAGTATAAATAAAATTAGATTGAATTCTAAATACTTTTCCTACTTCTTGCACTCTGTGTCGGAAGTGAGCATAACCACTACTTTACCTTATTTCGCTCGCGATAAATACTTCATCTACTGTTATTTGTTTGTATTTTTCGTTTCGGGCGGGAGGTTAGAAGTAGTTGTTCTCGCTTAGAAGATACTTTAGTGTGAGATATCTATGGCCTGGTCCCGGTAATCACTGAGTATAGTTTGGACGGGAATGGCATCTGCGACAGCCTCCTCTTCCACGGATTCTCCCTCCCCTGCGAGGATGTCGTCCCCTGTTGGGTTCGACTCCAACCCCTCCTCCTCGCTTGAGACAGCCCG
Source organism: Tuber melanosporum (assembly GCF_000151645.1). Taxonomy (NCBI): domain Eukaryota; kingdom Fungi; phylum Ascomycota; class Pezizomycetes; order Pezizales; family Tuberaceae; genus Tuber; species Tuber melanosporum. Next base: position 665,376 of record NW_003298875.1, on the reverse strand, counting down.
TGCAGCCTTGTCTCTTGCGTCCGCTACTAAGGCTGACCATGGCCTTATCCCCACAACTACATGGTCATATGTTGCACCTAAAGGGAACTTTAATTTCCTACAGTTTTGCCACTATCACAGGTATCAGAATGCGGTGAACCCGCAGTTTGATGATTTGGTTCGGCAGATGGTCACTGACGCGACCGTTGCTACGATAAAAGAAGTGGAGGTTTTGGTAAAGGGTTTTCTAATCAGGAGATGCTGTTCAGCCACATGTAGCTTGGACAAGAACACTACCACAGGGCTCTTTGTTCGATTCAACTCCGACCACAGCTCAGAATACTCTCCAGCCTCCACACCCTACCCACCCAAAGACTCTCAAGCTGTTGTGCCTGAATCCTCTGTACTGCCGACCAGGAGTGCGACTATGGTGGAGGCAAGTTCATGGTATACTACCCCTCCCCTTACTATCACCGTCTAAAGCAAGATGTCCAGTTTCCTCCACCAGGCCCCTGTACGTAAGACTGGCTCGTCAACTCCTTCCTTTCTAGCGGGGATATTATCTGGAGAAAGGGGTCTTTACGAGACCCCGAAGTTCAGATTAGATGACTCAGAAGATGAGGACTACAATCCCACTGCTGTGGGAACACGACGCTGTGCACGGTCAACGTCTCCTGCTAAACGATCCGCTGCTCCAGTTCTAGGGCTACAATTTTTGAGGGTCATCAATGTTGATAAAGGCCGAAAGTACCAGATTGTTCCTGCCCTGCCTGGCCTGGCCCCTGATATGCATCACAGATGCCTGTCTATTCCCCCATCTGTGAGTCTCCCATCGACCATTGAGGCTACAACGCATTTCCCATCTCTGCTGGGAACTGACGATATCCTGCCTACCTCTGAGGTGTTTGCTCAGGACACTCCCATGGATTTGGAAGAGGGTCGCAACTCTGAAGTAACTGGACTGGGCGACATCATCCACGCCCCCTCTCTGGCAATGGAGTCCTTACCACTGGTCTTTGATAAAGAGTGGAGTTTGCAGGAAGAACAGCTATCAAGCTCCCTGGAGGTTTCACACCATGCCCAGACACCGTTAGAAGTTCACCTTCCGGATACCCAACCCGAGGAAGCCGATGCCGCTGTGGCTCAGGCAAACTCAATCATGGTAGGAGTTTGCCAAATGTTGGATGCACCTTCGCCAAAACTATGAAGATAGGCTCGTACTACACAAT